>NC_138776.1:119422863-119700363 GCF_965119305.1 Pelophylax lessonae | reverse complement strand
GATAGACTACAGCACAGTGTTTGCAGTAACCTCATCTGGAATTACTCGTCATCTCACGTTGCTTCAACCAGTTGACCGTGAACGTCAGCAGATTTATAAATTATCGGTAAGTACCTTCATGCTCCTTATGTTACATTCACCTATTAATAATTTGAAAGCACAAAGTGTTGTAAGGGATGAGTATATTGAGTCATAAATCAAGTAAATCGGCAAATCACATTTCTTGTTATTTGCCCACATTTTGATTTGTATATGCTGTAAGAAGAACAGGCTCAATTGGTATTGGCTGCAGTAAACCATGCATGATACAGGGACAACTAGGAACAGTCCAAACAGATTTGCCCTGTACTTTTATTTGGCAAGGAAGCAAACATATTTGCAATGCAGGAAGGCTTGGTACAGCAAGTTCATAGCATGAAACAAGAAAAACCATCTACTCAACTTTCCAAACTACTAACAAAACCTAGGTAATAATAAAAACACAGGAGGGTTGCCAAAATAAGTGCAGTGGTTAGATTACCTGGATTTATTGAAAGCACAATAAATTGGCAACTCACATTTAGTAGATAAAAACAAGCATGTAGATAAGCTCCATGGCTAGGCATGAGGATTCCTATGGATGGTGTGCCAGAGTCGGTTTCCAGGATGGTGTAGTGGCAGAATCTGGGACTGCAGAAAGCGGCTGGTGGAAGTGCGGCACAGTCTAATAAAGGCTGTGGGCCAGGGGTGGGATCAGAGGAAGCCACCAACCTCCACAATCACCATCATCTAAAGCAGACTGACACCAGCAGTTGCAATGGACCGCAATCGGCAATATAAATAGACTATAAATGTTAACCCAAAATAGCAACAAACATTATATTGATATTTTACACAAAGTGACTGGGATAACAACACAATATAATATACCCAGAAGAGTGATTGGAGGGTAACTCAGTATTTATTGTAACACAGTAATTATAAAAATGGAACAAAAGCTTTAGTAGTGACAAAAAACACAAAATGAATGACAACAATAAATGTCAATAATAATATACCAATTACCTAATCAAGAACTCAAACAGCATTAAGAAGATCAATCCAATGTCAACATCTGTCTAAAAGAATGTCAAGTATATTACAAAAAAAATTATGTATTCATTTAAATGGAATAGTGCCCAAGCCTGTGCCGCCACATGCATGACCATGCACATGCATACCCATCAGGAATATAAGTCTCATATAAGAACCCACTTAACCATAGAAGTAGGTATATTGGAAGTTAAAAAATTATATCAAGATCTGAAAATATGCAAATATAAATAAATAAATAAATAGGTATATAGCTGGAAGGATATAATCATCTATAATAAAACCTAAATATTACATCATTATACACATTTGCCATCATTTTTTATCTGATTTAAAGAAGCAATAATATTCTGAATTGAAAAAAATTCTTTCTCAGATAGAGACTAAGTTATTCAAATAATGGTATAGATCTCCGCTTCCTTATTCAGATCCTTGGGAGCCAAAGTATCTAAGGTAAAATTCCAATAGGTTTCTGGTGTGGATTTTTTGACCTATACCTTGAGATTCTTAAAGGATTTGTTGTGGTACTCTGAAAAATGATGTGGCACTATGTTTTGTTACTGCTTCATCCACAAATCTGCAATGCTCTCATAGACCTGAGGCAGCCCTTTTCAAAAGAGATTTTTTTTTAGGTATCTTATTTTTACCATCTCCCTAAGGTATATAAAAGTCTCGAAAATCCCTCTAGCTGTCCCATAGTGGCCTCCATGGAGAGTGCTACCACCAGTTAATCTCTATAAATGAACCATTTCCTTCAGCCCTTTGCACAATCTCTTCCATCATACATTTGTGATGGGGGCCCATCTCTTGGAGCTATTATACCTATACACCTGGGAACCCTAATATTTATGGGTTTCCCTGGACTTTTGCTCCTTATACACACCTATTCCCCATGAGGTGTGCCTCCAAGCAGTACTATATTTCCTTTCCAATGACTCCAATCTCAATTCCAAGCAATCCAATTTAATCTTTGCTGCCACCAAGTTTTGCTTGGAACATAACTATTTTTAATTTGAGAATCAATATTATCTTCAGAATTTTGCCTCCAGCTATGGCAGCTTAACCATGGGGCTGTGGGAAGCCAGGTGTGTCTAGGATAACAATCCCTTTGTGGCACACCTGTCTTATATGGATGTTACATTGAGGATATTATCATCATTTGGGATGGCTCCATTCAGTTAGTACAGGACTTTGTCACCCATTGTTATTCAAACACATTTGGGCTTTCCTTCACCTCTGTGATTGATAGTAGTTCCCAATGTTTCCTAGATCTGGAACTTAGTCACCTCAATTCATCCACCATACCTAGAAATTACACTAAGCCCTTGGCAGGAAATTATTTTTTACATTTGCCAGCTGGGTAAAGAATGTCCCTAAGAGTCAATTTTTCCATCTGTGGCATAATTGTATAAGAATGGATGACTATTGACAACAAAGTGTGACTCTGAAACACAAGTTCCTGGATAAAGGGTACCCTGTGGAGATTAATAACCAAGCATATTCTACCTTTTGTACCTAGGGTATCCCAACCCCCAAAAATTGAACCCAGGATGATACTGGTTTGAGATTCATCATACAATATCTCGCCCAACATCATATAATGGAGGGTATTTTCTAAAACCATTGGTCTATTTTACATCAAGACCCCCACTTAATACAATCCATCTCCTCTGCCCCTAAGTTTGCTTATAGGGAAGCACCTAATATCAAGAGCAAGATAGTTCCAAGTAAAATCAAATCTTTACATAAGTGCACAGTGCAGAAAAAACATATCCCATTGATAGGCATTTTTCTCTGTAACAAATCACTTTGCCTCACCTGTGGGCACATACAGCATGCCAAAAACGATTTACTGCCAATGGGAAAACGTATTATATTAACACTTTTCATAACTTCTCCTCCATGTATGTAGTGTACTGCTTTTCTTGCCCATGTTACGACCTTTACGTTGATCGCACCATCAGAACTCTATGAAATCGTAGATTTGTGGATGAAGGTGTCACTAAACATACTGTGCCACATAATTTTTCAGAACATTACAACAAATCATTTAAGGATCTCAAGGTATGGGTCACTTAATCTATACCAGATACTTTTGCACCGGCTGATTGTTTTCAATGATTATGTTGTTAGGAAACCTATTGGATTTTGACCTTAGACAATTTGGCTCCCAAGGATCTGAATGAGGAAATTGAGATCAATACTATAATTTGATTCACTTAGTCTCTATCTGAGAAAGGATTTATTTTGATTTAGAATAATATTACTTCTTTAAACCAGATATTAAACATATGGTGAATGTGTATAATGATGTAATCTTTAGTTGGTTCTATTATAGATGGTTATATCCTTCCAGCTATATACCTATTTATATATTTATATTTACATATTTTCAGGTCTTGATATCATTTTTCAACTTCCCTATCTACCTACTTCTGTCAATTGCCCTCTGAAAAGCTATCTGCCACAGATCATTTTATAGAGGGGTAGAAATGATAGTCATATGTGTAAATGAGCCCTAAGAGTCTTTTCAGCTCCCTCCCCTTTCCTTACGCAAAGCTCCCCTAGGTCCCTTTTAGTCTATGCACCCCTCAGAGCCCACCTCCCCTCCCCTCCTTCATCCCACTGACATACTGTGGTGTTATTCTAAAGAGGACTTATTAGCATACTGTATATGCTAATAAGTCCTCTTTAGAATAACACCACAGATGCAGGAACATTTTTTCCTTCCAGAGAGACCACTGACACCAACGATAGTGAGAAGGCAGTGCAGTCCACTTGGACATAAGTTTAGTACCCTGTGATACCATTATGGCCCAATTATAGGGGTACAAGAGCCAGGCCTGGATTAAGGGCCTGGTGCTGAGGATTTTAGTGGGCCTTAAGGGCTGTGCATAGGCGTGTACCCTGAGGTGAAAGGGTGCAGCTGCACAGGCACAGACTTCCATAAGAGCCTTGCATCAGCGTGCGTGGTGTGCCCTGAGGTGAGGTTGAATGGCGCAGCTATGCAGACCTAACACAACATTACAGAAGCTAAATACCTGCCTTCCATTAGAACTGCCCGCAGTGCCCATTATTAATCCCACTACCCATTACTTTCCATGCATGGCCTGTTCTTTTTGGCGGCTGGGCCTAGGGCCACATGATAGGGTGGGCATGGCCAAATTGTACAGTGGGAATGTCCTAAATAAACATTGTTTAATAAAACAAGGAATGCATAACACACAAGCACAGGGTTCAGGAGAGCATAGTACACAGATTGCTGGGTTCAGAACAGCGTAACATACAGAGTGCTGGGTTCAGGCTAGTGTAATACACAGAGTGCTGTGTTCAGGACTGCATAATGCACATAGCGCTGGGTTAGGAGAGCATAATACATTGAGTGCTGGATTCAGGACTGCATAATACATAGAGCACTGGGTTAGGACAGCGTAATATACAGAGTGCTGGGTTAGGACAGCATAATACACAGAGCGCTGGGTTCAGGAGAGAGTAATATACACAGAGCGCTGGGTTCAGGACAGCGTAATACAAAGGGAGCTGGGTTCAAAACAGCATAACATACAGAGCGCTGGGTTCAGGATAGTGTAATATACAGAGCGCTGTGTTCAGGACAGCATAATACACAGGACACTGGGTTAGGAGAGCATAATACACATAGCGCTGGGTTCAGGACAGCATAATACACAGAGCACTGGGTTCAGGGCAGCATAATACACAGAGCACTGGGTTAGGAGAGCACAATGCACAGAGCACTGGATTTAGGACTGCATATTACACAGAGCGCTGGGTTAGGAGAGCATAATTTACAGAGCGCTGGGTTAGGACAGCGTAACACAGAGCGCTGGGATAGCATAGGGCAGTAATGGCGAACCTTGGCACCCCAGATGTTTTGGAACTACATTTCCCATGATGCTCACAAACTCTGTAGTGGAGTTGAGCATCATGGGAAATGTAGTTCCAAAACATCTGGGGTGTCAAGGTTCGCCATCACTGGGATAGGGTAATACACAGAGCACTGGTTTAGGAGAGCATAATACACAGAGCACTGGGTTAGGACAGCATAAAACACAGAGCGCTGGGTTAGGACAGCAAAATACACAGAGCTTTGAGTTAGGAGAGTATAATACACAGAGCACTGGGTTAGGCAGCGTAATATACAGAGCGCAGGGTTAGGACAGCAAACTACACAGGGTGCTGGGAGAGAGAGAGAAGAGAGAGAGAGAATTATACTCCTGGGATATTCATCTAGTCAGTTAAGTAGCGGAGGGGGTTGTTAATCAGTTTCAGGTGCTTTGGTGTTAATGAAATTAACAGCAGATGGGCAACAATGAGACAACCTCCAAAACAGGAATGGTTCTCTAGGTGGAGGCCACTGACATTTTTTTCCCTACTAATCTTTTTTGACTGTTTTTCATTAGTTTTGCATTTGGCTAGGGTCAGTGTCACTACTGGTAGCATGAGGCAATACCTGGACCCTCTAGAGGTTGCACATGCAGTCCAACTCCTCCAGAATGACACATCAATACATGCCATGGCCAGTAGGTTTGCTGTGTCTACCAGCAAAGGCTCAAGAGCATGGAGGAGATTCTAGGAAACAGTCAGTTACTCTAGGAGAGCTGGGCAGAGCTTAACCCATCAGCAAGACCGGTAACTGCTCGTTTGTGCAAGGAGAAACAGGATGAGCACTTCCAGAGCCCTACAAAATGACCTCCAGCAGGCCACTGGTGTGAATGTCTCTGACTAACAATCAGAAACAGACTTCATGATAGTGGCCTGAGGGCACAACATCCTCTAGTGAGCCCTTTGCTCACTGTCTGGCACCATGGAGCTCGATTGGCATTTGCCACTGAACATCACAATTGGCAAGTCCGCAATTGGCGCCCTGTGCTTTTCACAGATTAGAGCAGGTTCACCCTGAGCACATGTGACAGACGTGAAAGGGTCTGGAGAAGCCATGGAGAACATTATGCTGCCTGTAATATCATTCAGCATGACCGGTTTGGTGGTGGGTCAGTGATGGCCTGGAGAGGCATATCCATGGAGGCATTCCTGCTTTGTACCCTCCACATGCCAAGCAAATTACAACTTGAATTGTTTTTGTTTTTGGTATCACTGATCATGGCCAGAGACATAGACATTTGATCTTTTCCATTATACACTGCACAGATACATATGCTTAAATAGCTGATGCATTTTTTCATTTGCAAAGATTGTGTGTTCCTGATTAATAGGTGTGAGTACTTGAGGCATACATGAAGAGACAGAATGAATTACACTGGTGGGCGTGTCCTTTACTGGGTGGGTGTAGGTGTGCTATCAATCCAGCCTATGTTATATAAGGGCCTGCACTAGAGTAGTTTGCTTTGCCTGAGAAGAGGCCAGATTATTTGCAGGCAGGGTGTGATAGTGTGCATAATGACCCACACTGGCTGTAGTTTGATGAATGTTTTGTCTGTTTGCTGTAATTGTTTTGCATTTTTGGCCCTCAAAAGTGGATTTTTTTGTGTCTTTGTCCAGTGTGGCCATCCATTTCTTGTTTGTGAGCATCAGCTGACCCTTCTCTTTTGGTTGCTACTTACAAATGTCACGTGTTAGACAACTCCTAATGTTGATCTACTTTCCTAAATTGTTTTTATAAAAAGGAAGCTTCCTGCTAACCCTAACCAGAAATGTATGTGTGCGTGAATGTGGTGGCGTGTAGTTATTATGCTGCCTTTTATTTTGTCAAATTTTATATCTTGTCTGTTTTGTTTGTTTAATCCTGCACTTAAACTTTTGATGGGGGTGGGGTGGTGAGAGCTTTGTTATACCCTAAAATGTTTGACATGGTTAGTGCTGACCTTATTTTTGTCCCTGCTGTACACTGACATTTAAGGTGTCCAATTTAAGTGTTTCTTTTAGGTTGTAAGCTCTTTAGAGCAGGGCCCTTCTAACCATATTGTAAAATGCTGTAAAAATGTTGCAACATTAAATGCTAGTCAATTTTTTGGGCAAAGTAACTGAATGAACAAAATAGTGTTTCTATTGTCCAAATAAAATGTAGAATCGGTTTTAAATTCGTTTTTTTGTTTTTTTTGTTCAGGTTTAATAAAATATTTTAGCAGTGGAATGTCTTGTTAACACACCTTTCAATCTCTATTAAATCAACATTGCTACAAAATAATTTTATTCTGAACACAAGCAAGTCGATAAATAGAGAAAGAAAATGAAAAGAGCAAGCTTTTAACAGGTCCAATACTGATTTTCGGGTTCCAATGATTTTTGCTATGGCCTAGGTAAACTATCGAACATGTCAAATTAAGTATTCATTTTCTCTAATCATCAGTTGCCCACCCCATAAACACCTTTTGTTAAAAATATTTAATTAGCAAAATAAGGATATTGAACACATGTGAACAGATGTTGGCAAATGTGAGTTTATTGCGATCACGCACATCTTTTCGCAATAGCACACAACTGGTTGCCTGGGCCGGCTCCTGGCCTGGAAATGCATCCTTGCGTATGGAAGGACTTTCGGACACACTTGCAAGTGTTAGTGCTGCTCAGAGTTGTCAGCAAGTTAACATGTTAAGATCACTTTTTTTATATGAGGAGATGTTGCTGATTTGCAAGGTGGGAGATGTCTTGGTGTTCCCAGGGATTAGGGGGATGAAGTTGTGGATTTTTTTGTTTAGTGATCCTCAGAACACATGTCAATTCCTGATTCTATGCACAGTAGACTCTCTGCATTTGTACATGTTCCTGTAAATACAGTGTGGAATGTGTGTATGCATTTCAGCTAGTGCTCCACAAACTGTTGCATAAAATGAAATCCTGTATACTCATAATGAACTGTAACTTGGCTAGCAATTTTCACCATCCCATACATACATATCTTGTTTTTGGTTGCCTCATCCTGGTGATTGTTCACATGTCACCCAATCAAAAGTTCACCATTCACAGAAAATGCCACAGATGAGTCATTCCCCGACAGCTGAGTGTGTCTGCATATGCCTCACTTAAAGGCTAAGTTCATTTTTCATCTTGCTAAATTCCAGCTCCTCTATGTAACCATATACCAATAATGTACCTCTGTTGCAAAACATTACATGATTTCTTTAATTGAGAGAAGGCCTTACCTGCGCTTTTGCTATATTTCCTTAGAACGCTTCACCTCTTTCTGGGATGTAGATATTAGACCTAGAAGCCAGTAGTGCTGGCCATACACTATATGAAAAATCCTTCAAACTTCTTTTCAAAAAATGAACACTTGGCCGTGAGAGCAGCTGATCATGCCATCATGTAATGACCGATATATCGTTCAATGGATATAAATAATTCTTTTTTTTTTTTGTTGTTTTTTTCACATATACCGAGTGCAAACAGTTTGGATGAGAAACACATTACCCTTTCAATTTATGGTTCATTCGGCAGAAAATTTCCAAACTTGTCCTTCGTTTTTTTTGGCTCAAAAACGTCACAACTGATTACTGATTTGTGCTGATTAACTGGCTGAAAAACGGACAAACTGTCCAAATCACCAAATTTCGGCCGATTTTTCATATAGTGTATGATCACCATAAGACACAGGAAGAAATTCATCAACTAACCTCATTAGCACACACCTGTGGCCGCATTCTTCCTTCCAGCAGATTCCAGCCACCCTTTTTCTCATACAATTAATCAGTAATCACTGGTCTCGCTAAATACAGAGATTTTTGTTTTTGTTTAAATTCATCTTGCATAGATCTGTTCATTTGGAGAGTGCAGTAAATGAGAGTGCAGGAAATGAGATCAGATAACCGCCTATATGGATAGAGCTGTAGTATTGAAAACAGGAGAAGCGTGTCCTGGGTTCTGTTAAGCTCAGCATACACTATACAATCTGATACACTACACATACACTATAAAATATGATTGTACAATCGCCTTTAGTTCTACCATAAATTTTGTAGTGCAAGGACCTGCCTGGTTGGGTATAGAATGATCGGATAGCTGGTGTGTCCTCCCATTATATAGTTTTGGTAAATCTATAGGAAATTGTACAGAGCTTGTACAATGAGATTGTATAGTATATGGCCACCTTTAACCACTTAAGCCCCGGAGGATTTGGCTGCTCAAAGACTAGGCCCTATTTTGCGATTCGGCACTGTGTGACTTAAATGGACAATTGCACGGTCGTGCGACGCTGTACCAAACTGAAATTGACGTCCTTTTTTTCCCACAAACAGAGCTTTCTTTTGGTGGTATTTGCGCTATAAACAAAAAATTTTGAAAAAATAACAATATTTTTCACATTTTTTTATAGGAAATTCTCAAAAAAGAAATGTAAAAATCAAATTTTTTTAACATTGTAGGCCAATATGTTTTCTGCTACATATTTTTGGTAAAAAAAATCGCAATAAGCGTATCTTGATTGGTTTGCGCAAAAGTCATTGCGTTTACTAACTATGGGAATGATTTATGTAGTTTTTATTGTTTTTTTTTTTTTAACTAGTAATGGCGGTGATCTGTGATTTTTTTTTTTTTTTTTTGCGGGACTGCGACATTGCGGCAGACAGATCGGACCCCTGACTGAAATTTTTGACACTTTTGGGAGTACCGGTGACATTACTACAGTAATCAGTGCTATAAATATGCACTGTTACTGTCAAAATGACACTGGCAGGGAAGGGGTTATCTTTTTTGGTGATCAAGGTTAAGTGTGTCCCTAGGGGCGTGATTATAACTGTGGGGGGGCGTGGCTTGTGATGTAACCACAGAGACATACGATCCTACATAGCAGGGTCGAATAGCCTCTGTGCTTACATCAGGGAGAATGACAGACAGCTGTGTTTACATCAGCCGTCCATCCTTCTCCCTCTCCTGTGGAAGATCGTGAGTGGCCGGCGGACATCGGAGCCACCGGTCACACGCGTGGGGAATTCAGGGAACGAGTGTGGGGGGGGGGGAAGCACGCCGCATTGCCCAGGAGCGGCCGACTGCCACAGTAAATAGTCTTGCGGCGGTCAGCAAGTGGTTAAACACCTAAAATAAACTAGATGCCAACTACTTCTAATTCTTGTTTGCCTTGCAACAACATTTTCATAATACAAATCCACTTCAGTAACATTTAGAAAGTTAGGGGTAGCTCTTAATTGTGTCCAGGGAACTCTACAAAGCTTTGTGGAGTGGAGTTGTGCTGCCTGGCACAAGTGGGTGTAACAACAAGAATTTGATCGGAAAAAAAAATCACTGTGGGGGTCCCCCCAATCCAACCAGCTCTTAGGTCTCTATTATATGACAAATAATTGTTAATGTCTAAATAGAATTTTATTAGAATGTTGACTTCTAGTTATATATGTTTATGCTTTTATCATGGCACTACTATATATATATAAATCTGATCAACACTAGCAACAGTCATGTCATGGGTTCAGATGCTACCTATCACATCCCTAAAGTTTCAGTGGCAAATTGAATTAGGCGAAAGCTTATTCGCCATCAGCATGATACAATTTATCTCTTGCTGATGGCACTTATGCGTTCACCAAAGCACATATGCATTTGTTATTGCAATTTTAGGGAGGTGGTAGCATGGGCGGGATTTGTACTTGTGACCTAAGTGTTCTTAGCTAAGAGTGCTAAAGATTATGCCACTGTGCTGAATACAGTTATACCTAGAATATAAAGAAGTACCATGATTACAGAATGAACATATATAAATAGAACTCAATGTTTTCATAAAATACAAAAGTTTGACATATACAGAATAGAGATATAACTCTTACATCAATGATAATAATATAAATATCAACAAAAGAAGCAAACCAAGTCACACTAATTTTTGACGATTTAGCAATGATCTTGCATTTGTATTTTAGGGGAATATAGATTCTCTTGATCTATGTTCATTCGTTAATCATGATACTACTGTATATTCTAAGCATACTTGTGCTCGTCTCAATGGCATAGTGGTTAGTACTCCTACTTAGATAGACTCAGGCCATGGGTTCAAATCCCAAGCATTGTATAACCTGCTTAAATTTTAAACAGCAGAGTATGCTGAAAATAGGCAAACACCTAATTGCCACTGCCACATCAGAATGGTTGTTTCCATAATTTGCATGCTTAATTGCATGCAATGGTATGTTATTTATCAAAAATAATATTGTGTGGAAATAAAATGATCAAACACTAGTGAACAGACAAGGTGTTAGCATGGTTGGGATGTGAAATCATGACCTTAGAGCGCAGCCCACTAAGCCAATGTGCCAAGTACAATTAGACTTGTATAATAGTTTAGTATGATTAAAGAATGACCATAGATAATTAGAACACTATAGTCTCCTAAAAAATAAATGTAACATGAAAAAAAAATAACATAACCGATATGTAACTGTAAATGATAAACACATGTAACCTCATGGAGTAGCAGACATTACTCAGTAATAATCCTTCAGAACAGCATTCGTTAGCAAAAGAAGAAAATAAAATTTGCACGATAATTGTAATATAAATAAATAGCCACACATGAGGTAGAACACACCCATATTTATTGGCATACATGAACACACATGATCATAGCTAAATGCTGCATTGCAATTTCATATAGGAAACTCGTTGGCAATAGCCAGTTATGGAACCATGACTATGCCGATTTGGAATTCACTAATGCATATTTCCCTATTTGTACTCCTACTTTTCCATTAAGATGTTCATCTGGTTGAGGTCTCAGTTGTTTTAATTGGGAGTAATTAAATGTAGAATAACAATTTCTTCTCCTTATTCTTAGTGAATTTGGCCCTAGTGTCTAGTGTTCTCAGGCAACTAAATATATTGAAACTCTTATTACCAGCTCATCACTACATAGATATATGTGGTGTTGTTATTTACGAGGGGCATTCATGTCAAACTCAAACTTTTGAATTTATATAATAATAAAAGAACACATTTCAAGGCATGGAAACTTCATTTGTTTTTTTACATACTCCCCTGTTACATGTATACACTTATCCCAGTGTTTAACTAATGCTTGGGAAAAATAGAAAAGATTCTATAGAAAGATTTGTCAGTACCCTTGAACCATCCTAGGACACCCTGCTTTACTTTGTCATCAGTGCTGAAATGCTGACTCCCGAGGAACTCTTTTAGGGGTCCAAGCAGGTGGAAATCACTTGGAGCGAGGTTTGGGCTGTAAGAGGGATATGGCAATACCTCCCAGTCGAGTTGCTGTAATGTGCACGTATTGAACGCAGTGACTTTTATGAGCTTGTGCGTTGTCCTGGAGAAACAGGACACCTTAAGTGATCAAACCAGGCCGTTCTTTCCACAGATGTGTTTGCACATCACTCAGAACACAACAGTAGAATTCACAGTTGAATGTGGTACCACGGGGTAGAAAACCCACATGAATAATGCCACGTTTGTCCCATCACTTTCAGACACAATTGTTAAAAGTTTATTTGGTGGTGGTGAGTCTGTGGTGGAGCTGTTCCATACACGTACTAACACTGTTTCTCCTATCTTATAATAATAAGAAAAATGGTCTCTGGATTAGTCTGTGACATGTGCGCCGCCTATCAGTTTTAGGACACACTTGCCACTTACTACTGTGTGTAGTAATGCCATGTTAGCATCCCTTTTTAAACCTGTAAAATTAAAAGTCCGGGTTTGACTTAAACACCCTTCGTATTATGAATACCTCTTATACCACTCCAGTCAAGGTTTCCAAAAGTCAGTAGTCGTGCTTTATTTCCCAGTGCTAGATGCACTGGGAAAATTCAGTAGCGAAATAGGGCAAAGTTTTAGGAAATATCAGGATTCTTCCCAAGTTACACTAGGGCAATGAATAATGCTGTCAACATAGCAGAGGGAAAGGAGGAGGAGTCAGCAGCAGCATTAAACACATTCATTTGGAAAGGTCATTAGCTTGGAATAGTTGTAGCAATGGACGTAGCCTAGGGTGGGCTGTGGTGAAATCCATTGCCTGAATCAGGTGTAACAAGTCTCCACAAATCAGGAGTGAGCCTTTCTGTAGTTTCCATACTTTCTTTATGAGTTTATTAAAAAATCTGGGCTGGTGAGTATTCAGAGTGTAACCAAGGTTTACTGGGTAACAGTAATATCATAGACCAGTATTGGGTATCGGCCTAGGGGATTCTAGTACTCCTCATGCAGCTTTAAAAATACAGTGTCTTTTATATCTTTGAATACCCTTTATTTTTTTACATCCATACTGGCAATAAAGATATGGGGAAACTTCCAATGTGAGCATTTTGGAGGAATCTGTGAGTGCAAATGTATCTCTTGCAAGCAGAGGATGTCACATCCGAATTGTATTGCTTCCTTCCAGAGGGACCTACATTTCGCATGGGGATTTACCCCTTTAGCATGGATGGTTTGAAATTTTACTGAAATGGCATGCAAATATGAAATGTGATAAAAAAAGCAGTGTGGTTTGGTAGTACTCACTAGTAGTAGTTGTGGTTACCCCAGTACTCCACTTAGGTAGTCAGCTTAGACTAAAATAGTCACAGGAGGGAGTCTGATTGAGACATCGCTCTGCCAGAGTCTGTGCAAGGTGCACTGACTGTGGAATGAGAGAAAAAAACAAGTTGCAAAGGAAGGAGGAAGAAAAAAACCCCAAAAAAGAACAGTTAGTCAACCACATAAACAAGGACTAGGCAAGATTGTCCTATTTGCAGCTCACTGGTGTTCAGACTTAATCAGGGGAAAAAGTTAACTTCTCAGGTGTTCTGTAGAACAGGGGAAACTATAATAAACCATATTGAAACCCACTCTTGTAGGGTCAGGTGTGCTTGCGATTTTTACGGTGACAGGTTGCCAGTCACAGTCCGAAGATCGTGCTTTGCAGGTGGATGGAGAAGTGTGAGGCGTATCCAGTATGATGTTCCAGGATTTTAGTAGGGTCAGACCCTTGTCAACAATGTAAGCTTTGTTCTGTCTGGGAATTGTAAATTTGGCAGAGTATCCCCCACCTGTGGAAAATCTTGTTGTTTCTAAGGGTCTTGATGTTGTTAAGGTTTTTGCACTTTTGTAGCATGTACTGTGATAGGTCCATATAGAATTGTAGGACCGCATAAGGAGGTGGAATCTGAGCTCTATTGCATGTGGCAGATATTAGTAGATGCTCCCTGATGTGGTAAAAATGGAGCCTAAGGATAATGTCTCTTGGTATATTTTGCAGGACAATTTCATGGGTCAGATGGTGAACGCACCGACAAGAAACAATGTGGTACTTGACCTACTGATTACCAAAAATTCAGACCTGCTTACAGACAAAGAAATACGGGGCAACTTGGGAAACAGTGACCATAGGTCAATTAGTTTCAGTATTAATCATAGTAACAGGAAACACAAGGGTAATATAAGGACAATGAATTTCAAAAAAGCAAATTTCCCAAAACTGCGCTCTCTGCAAGAAAATATCATATGGGATAGAACCCTGGGAACAAAGAACACGTAGCAAAAATGGGAGTGCTTCAAGAGCATACTAAACAAAGGGATTGGCCAGTGCATTCCAAAGGGAAATACATTTAAAAGAGCAAAACTAAACCCTGGGTGGCTAAACTCCAACATAAAAATGCATATTAATACTAAAGAAAAGGCCTTCAAAAAATACAAGGCTGAGGGGCCATTGGCAGCATTCAAGCATTACAAAGAGTGTAATAAGAAATGTAAAGGCAAAATCAGGGCGGCTACAATAGAACACGAGAGACATATAGCGGAAGAGAGTAAAAAGGACCCAAAAAAATTATTTAAGTATATAAACAGTAAGAAAGTGAGGCCAGAACACATTGGCCCCATAAAAGACGACAAGGGAAATTTGGCCACAGAGGACAGGGAAAAGGCGGAAGTGTTAAATAATTTCTTCTCTTCAGTCTTCACAAAAGAATCGGGGGGCTACACGAACCCAGCTTGTATTGCTAAACTAAATAATACACCTCAGGAAGTACCGCCATGGCTAACAGAAGATAGATTAGAACTAAACAAGAGAAACTTAACATAAATAAATCACCGGGACCGGATGGCTTGCACCCGAGGGTTCTTAAAGAGCTCAGCCAGTTGATTGCCAGACCATTATTCTTGATCTTTAAGGATAGTCTACTGATGGGTATAGTGCCAGCTGATTGGAAAAAAGCCAACGTGGTACCAATATTCAAAAAAGGGCTGAGATATATCCCGGGTAACTATAGGCCGGTCAGCCTAACATCAGTAGTCTGCAAGACTTTGGAGGGGATGTTAAGAGACTATATACAAAACTTTAGTAATGAAAACGGTATTATTAGTAGTAATCAGCATGGATTCATGAAAAATCGTTCTTGCCAAACCAATCTATTAACCTTCTACGATGAAGTGAGCAGCTACCTAGATAAAGGTAAGCCTGTGGATGTGGTGTATCTGGACTTTGCAAAGGCCTTTGACACCGTTCCCCACAAATGCTTACTGTAAAAACTAAGGAATGTAGGTATGGATCATAGGGTGAGTACCTGGATAGAGAACTGGCTCCAGGGGAGAGTCCAGAGGGTGGAGATTACTGGGGATTACTCGAATTGGGCAGGTGTAGAAAGTGGGGTCCCCCAAGGTTCTGTCCTGGGACCAATCCTGTTTAATTTATTCATAAATGATCTAGAGGAGGGGATATCTAGTACAATCTCAGTATTTGTGGATGATACTAAACTAAGCATGCCAATATCTTCTATACAGGATGTGGAAACCTTACAAGCAGACCTGAACAAAATAATGGGGTGGGCAACTACATAGCAGATGAGGTTTAATGTTGAGAAATGTAAAGTAATGCACTTGGGCGCCAGAAACACGAAAGCAAGCTAATCACTGGGGGGGAAACCTCTGGGTGAATCTAAGATGGAAAAGGACCTGGGGGTACTGGTGGACAACAGGCTTGGCAGTGGCATGCAATGCCAAGCCGCTGCAAGCAAAGCAAACAGAATACTTGCGTGTGTAAAAAAGGGGACTCAGTCCAGAAATAAAGAAATTATTCTACCACTATACAAGACTCTGGTCCGGCCACATCTGGAGTATGCTGTCCAGTTCTGGGCACCGGTCCTTAGGAAGGATGTGCTGGAACTGGAGAGAGTCCAGAGAAGAACAACAAAAATAATTAGGGGAATGGAGGGCATCGACTATGAGGAATGACTACAAGCACTAAACTTTTTCTCCCTGGAGAAGAGACAATTGAGGGGGGATATGATATCAATGTACAAATACTGTACGGGCAACACTAGCATAAGCAACAAACTTTTCAGAGAAAGGGAATACAATAAGACACGTGGCCACTCACTAAAACTAGAGGAAAAAAAGTTTAACCTTAAACTACGTAAGGGGTTCTTCACTGTCAGAGCAGTAAGGATGTGGAATTCTCTTCCACAGGCAGTGGTGTCATCGGGGAGCGTTGATAGCTTCAAAAGACTATTAGATGGGCACCTTAAAGACCACAACATACAGGTGTATATAATGTACGGTTAGCAGCAAACACACACACACGTCATAGGTTGAACTGGATGGACTGATGTCTTTTTTCAACCTCACAAACTATGTAACTATGATCCTGTCCACCATCTGGTCTGAGGCAGTAAGCTCTTGGAGAAGTTTTGTAACATAGTCGCAGGGTTCTGACTGAGAAAAAGACTCTATAATACCCCTAATTTTTAAGATATTTCTCCTAGACTTATCCTCTATATCAGCCAATTTGGCTTTGGCCCATTCCATTTTGTCCTTCTTTGTGTCATGTGTGTGACATTTGTGTGAAATTTCTGCATGCAAGACATCATGTCTGCATGAAGTGCGCTCCTCAGTGACATGAGCGTTTCCTTAAGGATGGTAGCCTACAGACTGAACGGAAGTAGGAAATAAATCAATGGAGTCTGAAAGTTCTCTAGTATTCTCCACAGGCTCATGTATTGTGTTCACCTCGTATCTGTTTGCCGAGCCATCCAGCTTAAAACTTGCTTTTTCTGGGCTTCCAGACTGAGGTGTAGAGATGAGAGATGAGTGGGAATGCTGTGAGCCTCCTCCTGTAGAACTGGCTGACCCACTGTAATGGTGAGGAGATAGGGGGACCGGAAGTGAAGGAGAGCCCGTGCCATCTTGCCCCGCTCTCTGTGACTGTATGGTGAAAAAAGCAGTCAGTTTGTGCGGGTGCTTATCTTCTTTCTGCTTTAGATTCATAATGTGGAGGTTCCTGAGAGGTAGATTGCTTGGTTGAGGTGAGTACAGGTAACCCCAAGAGGCTGCTGTGTGCCTCTGTTTCCATATGCAGTAGTTGCTCCATTAACCACTTGCCGACTGCCGCATGACTATTTACGTCGGCAGTCAGCCCCTCACAGGCAAAGCGACGTAGGGCTACGACCCTAGCCTGTAAGGGTTTTGGGAGCGAGCGTGTGCCGCCGGATGCGCGCTCCCGCTCCCGCTCGGTCACGGACCCCCCCGCGCTTGTGCCCGGCGGACCCGATGTCCGCCGGGCACTCGCGATCGTCCGTGACAGCGGGAGAAAGGCAGGCAGCTAGTGTAAACAAAGCCGCCTGTCAGTCTCCCCTGTGTAAGAATGGTGATCAACGGTTCTACTATGTAGGACCGTTGATCACTGTTCTTACACATCAAGCCACAGCCAATCACAGTTAGAAACATGTCCCTATGGACACACTTAACCCCTCCCTCTCAAAAAAGTTAACCCCTTCACTGCCAGTGTCATTTTTACAGTAACAGTGCATATGTATAGCACTGATTACTGTAGTAATGTCACTGGTAACCCTAAAGTGTCAAAAATGTCAGTCAAGGGTCAGATCTGTCTGCCCCAATGTCGCAGTCCCGCAAAAATTCGCAGATCACCGCCATTACGCATTAAAATAAAAAACAACAAAAATGACAAAAATCTTTCCCTTTGTTAGTAAACGCAATAACTTTTGCGTAAACCAATCAAAATATGCTTTTTGCGGGTTTTGTTTACCAAACATATGGTAAAAACAAAATAGGCCTAAAATGTTAAAATTATTTTTTTGGGGGGGGAATTTCATATAAAAAAAATGTGATAAATATTGTTATTTTTGCAAAATTTACACTCTTTTTTTGTTTATAGCGCATGATCAAAAAAATCGAACAGGTGATCAAATACAACCAAAAGAAAGCTCTGTTTGTGGGAAAAAAAGGATGCCAAATTCGTTTAGGTACAGCGTCGCACGACTGCGCAATTGTCCGTTAAAGTCACACAGTGCCAAATCGCAAAATAGGCCCTGGTCAGGAAGGGGGTAAAATCTTCCGGGGCTTAAGTGGTTAAGATGCAGCCATTCCAGACCTCTACTAGCTCCTCCCCCTACTCATATGCATTTTAATCAAGTTGTCATTAACTTGTCTATGTGTGTGCTCTGCTGTCTATACTCATGTATATGTGATAACATACATAATTGGACTATTAATCTTCCTGGCTATGCTCTCTTCCGGAGAGACAGTGTAAAATAAAAAGGTGGCAGTGTCTTTCTGTTTGTGGTAAGAGACTTAAAAGTAAATGTAAAAGAGAACCTTGTTAAAGAAGTGTGCGATAGTTCTGAGGCATTATGGATAGAGCTTTAGAAGTACAAACTGCTCTTAGTGTCTAAAAAAATGTATGTATAAAACTACGAGTACTATCCTCTGACAGCTGCACCCACTGGTATCAAAATACAAATGTGAAACCAAAGAAAAGTGTTGCGCTATCCCTTTAAATCCACATAAAGGTTGAGTTAATTTAAAGAAAAAATAAGTATAACACTGTCCCTTCAACCATGAATAAAAAATCAATTATAAGTAACCGTGCATAAAAAAGGTGCACAATATATGAACAGGCAGGGTTAAATTTAATCAAACATGTTGTGCTTGTCAAAAGAAAAAAGTGTCCATCAAATAAACTTCTTGAAAATAATATGTGTCTTCTGTGTCTCAACCTCTATGTTCGGCCACCAGTTGCACACAATAGCAGCTTACTAGAATTTGACACTTCACATAAAAGAGGTTTGAGATCGCTCAAATAAATCAAGATTAGCCAGGATCATATGTTTGTGTTTTCAGGCCATTCGGACTCCAAACATATTAGGCTAGAGGGTAATCCACATAGAAAATGACAATAGAGGAACTTCATGGTGAAGTTCATGATGTAGTTCATGGTGTAGAAATATACTCACATATTGTAAGTAATAAGATGACAAGGCACAGGTTGGAAAGATAAAAACATAAAGTTTTAAGGGCACAAGAGACCAATTGTTTCCAGGCTGTTGGCTGCTTTCTAAGATTTGGACTGGGAGGGAATATTCTCATCAAAGCACACAGAACAGAAATCACAATGTTTCAACCTGACTGTATGCAAACACACTGCAAAATGTATTCTTGGGGCAATACGTTTAAAAGGCTAAAAGAAAGACTGAGCTGTAGATGGGGCTCATATCCAAAGTTTAAAAAGCCATAGAGAATAAATACATTTTAAAAATAAGAAAGTGAATGATTACCATCATCATGAAAGTTAAAAAGAATAAATTAGGTCTAAGCTTGTAGCCCCTTACGAGACCAATGTGGTGCCTATATTAAAAAAAGAAGGATCAAAGTCACCACAGAATGGATAGATTAACTTTTATAGTTAGGAAGATACTTGATAGTTTGAAAAAAAAATAAAAATACAAACATCTAGAAGGTTGTTAGACAGAAAACAATGTTCCAAACAAAAGTCAGCATGGATTTACAAATGCCCAAGGTTATCAAACAAATCTGTTTTCTTTGTATGAGGAAGAAAGCAAAAGTTTGGACAAAGAAGCAACTGTGGATATATTATAAAGTACTTGGACTTGCAAAAGCATTGCTAATATGTACGTTAAAGCAGTATTAAACACAAGAGCAAACATTTATTATATTGCAATTTACCAATTCTTAGATGCAATGGCTATATTAGAGACAAATCACTTAGCACTGGCAGGGTGATTAAAATTATTAGATCTTATTTATTCAGTCAAACCTCTATCCCAAAAAAAGCTTTGTTATAACTGATTATAAAATGTGAGCTGGAGTTGGGCTTCAATTAGTTAGTGTATCTAAATCTGCTTATACATTTAACACTACCATCTCCCCTCAGACTGACAATATTGCTTTCTGCTGTGCCTTCTGTTCTAATTCATCCAGAGTAGTGTCTAACTACTACAGGAGGTGTTTTATTGGCCAGATCACCATGTAAAAACAGTGGGGAAAACACCAAAAGAAAAGAAAACTGATACCGCCACCACACCTAATGAAGAAAATGATGAAAGATGAAATGTAATACATTTTTGATTTTGGGAGTAATACTGCTTTAAAGTATAAAGGCTTAGAGGGCTTGGCTTGGGGACCCTTGTGATCAGACGCTGTCTGAGTCTCTTCCTTTGAGTATGCCTATCATTTATCCTGCAGGTGATACATTTCCTACTTTCCCAACAACATTTCTACCCAAGCTGAACCGGGAGATTTTTTTTTGCAATCATCCCCAGCATATCTCACCCTGCTTCTGCCATCACAACATGAAAAAAGGGTGAGTCTGCTCCTCTCACGATGTCATTCTGCTGCCATTGCCTGTATAGGTAAAATATAGTGAAGTAGTGCAGAGGCTGGCACATTAGCCAAAATCAGCACAAGCAGATTGGGGCAAAGCCTTTTAGCCCCTGCTGCTGCTGATGGAGACTTTGTAGACTCAGGGCTTATGGTTAAGGGGGGAACCATGATTTGTGAAGCCTTGGCCACAGTGTGTATGCCTGAACACATTCCTGAGGACACTGACCAGCCTGTGGCTGCTGAAGGGGAAGCAGAGCCAAAGCCTGCAATCCAAGATATTTTTACTGTTGTTTGTACATTTTAATACACCTTCAATACCCCAGAGCTCAGTAAAAAAGGTATGAGCCAAACGAGGCAATTTGATCTATAGGTGTAACAGTGTGACCTAGTTAAACAAGCACATACATACCTACTTTTTAACAAACATGGTAACAAAGCCAGAAAGGAGGGGCCAACTAAACATTGAACCCAACAGACTAAGACAGGGATGCCATTAAAGTTAATTTGCATGTAAAGGCAGGCGTCCCAGTACTTTTGACAATATGGTGTATAGTTTTCATGAATGTATGGGTCTTCACATCAATTTTGGTAAAATCAAGGGTCCTCCCTTAAATTCCTTGTCTCGTTGTCTTTGAGTTTCCTCTTTTCAGGCCAGAGACAATATCACTTACTTGGGTATCAAAATAGGCAAAGCAACATCATCTCTGTACTATTTGAATTATCTTGCTTTGACCACTAAAATTGTGGGTTAATCGGTGGCATGAATTAATTTACACTCTTTAGGAGATGCAATTTGTTTAAAATGGTAAGTTCTGTCCGGCTACTCTATCCACTCCAAATCATTCCACTTTTGCTAAAACACAAAGATATCCAAAAAAAATAAAAATAAAATTATTTTATTTTTTTATGGCGTAACAAACGACCATGCATCATTATGTCTAAGCATCTATCTCCCAGGAGCAAAGGAGGGATTAACCTGCCCAATATAAGAGTATATATCTTAGCTTGTCTTCTTCATATAGTCTTGGGTGTCACATTCTTCTAGTTATTCTAATTTGTTTATGGAATGAGAAATGGCCCATCATTATAACCTAGGCACTATTTTCTGTAGTTGAATTAATGGTTACCTACCGGTCTCTGGGAAAACCTCTTGATTTGGGACACTGTGGTTGCTTGATAGGACATTTGGAAAAAGCTGGGCCTTTCCCCACACATACTGTATCTAGATTCTTACCAATTCATGATAACCCAGTGTCCCCCCAAAGTAGATAACTTGAGGCTTACCTTTTTGAGAAAAATAATGCTTTATCAGAAACTTTGTCTATATTTCTACTGGACTTTGGTAGTTTAATACCATACAAGGGCAATTATGCCATGTTTGGTATCCTGGAGAAAAAAAAGGGTAGTGCTCATACAATACGGGACACAGTCACCTTTCAGCCTCTAGACTGCAGTCTAGACCCTAACGGTCACTGCATAATTCTAATTTGCAAGTTTGACAATGTCACGTTTACTCTGGTCTCCCTCTATGCCCCCAATTCTCAACAAATACGCTTCTTGAACAAACTTATGAAGAGGGTACGGCGCATCCAAATGGGGCATATCCTGCTATGCGGGGACTTCAACATTGTTCTCGACTACCACCTAGACTCTTCCTCCTCCCTGGAGGCCACATTTCTTCACTCTAACAATCTCTTTGACGTTTGGAGATATCACCATCCACAGGAATGTGATTATACTTTTTTCTCAGCAACGCATAACTCTTATTCATGTATTGACTTTTTCCTAGGGGACAAATGGTTAGTCCATGGCGATGTGTGGCTCTGATATCTCTACCATCTCATGGTCAACCATGCTCCCATATGCATAGACAACGTCAAACTTCCTTCCTTATCACCTGTGCAATTACTAGCCATAAACGAACCGTTTACCCTGCCTGAAATATGCTCTGCCATAGACTTCCTACCAAATAACTAGGCCCCCGGCCCAGATGGTAAAGCAGGAAAATATTACAAACAATATAAAATTACCCTAGCCCCCCATCTTTGTGACCTAGTGAACGACACTGCCTTCTCCTCTGTATTACCTGCAGATATGTTGGGATCATTGATCATAACCCTACCAAAGCCAGGAAAAGACCCCTTTATCCCCCAACATTTTTGACCCATCTCCCTTATCACTGACCTCAAGATTTATGCTAAATTATTTATCTTAGGTCTATAAATATCCTACCCAACTTAATCCACCAATCCAGGACAAATTTGGCTTCATTGCAGGGAGACAGACATCAGATGCAACAAGACGCCTGATTAATATTATACATTTTGCAGATCACACACAAATGCCTTCTCTGCTCCTATCTTTGAATGCAGAGAAGGCGTTCGATAGGTTGCATTGGACATACCTGAGAGCTGTTCTCCAAAAATTTGGATTTAAAGATAGAACCGTATCAGCCATCATGGCTCTATACTCTAACCCCTCAGCTCAAGTCTATGTCTCTGAGATGCTCTCCACTCCATTTCACATATCCAATGACACCAGGCAAGGGTTCCTATTATCCCCTTTGATTTTCAACTTGGTTATGGAGCCCTTATACGAAAGTATTAGATCCCACCCACACATTTCCAGTTTTCAAATCGGCCAGCATGAGCACAAAAATCAGTCTTTTTGCAGGTGATGCTATCCTCATGTTCACAAACCCCACTGCTTCCCTGGCCACTGCACAAGATATGTTGACACAATTTGGAAATGTCTCTTACTATAAGGTGAATACAACTAAATGTCATATTCTTGATCTTAACATGGATGGCATGACACAAAACTGATTGCAACTGACTTATGCTTATGTATGGAATGACACAGGTATAGTATACCTAGGCATCATCTTGACCAAGACTACCAAAGGATTGTTCAAGGAAAATTTTATATCCTTTAGGCTAAAACTTACACGAGACCTAAACAAGCTGGCGAACTTCGAATTTTCCGGGGCAGGTCACCTAGCAGCATTTAAAATGAAATTGCTTCCCCAGATCCTGTAACTCTTTCATATGCTCCCAATCTACATCCCCAGATCCTACCTCTCCTCTCCCAAAGGCATCTAAATTCATATGTTTGGCAGGGGAAGAAGCCTTAAGTGCACACAGCATTCTTATTAGGCACAGATTGGCAGGTGGCTCGGGGATGGTTGATAGCAGAGACTACTACTCCACAACTTTGGCACGGTTGAGAAGCTGGTTCACTTCATCATTCAACACCCACTGGTGTGCTCTTGAATACTGGGTCTCAACCTGAGAACTGTGGCTACATAGCATAGTTCCGAAAGGCATTGTTCCCCATCACACAACAAAGACCAAGAGGCGTTTGGGGCTGTAATAAAAAAATACTAGTGCCATTGCAAAAATTGGGGCTGTAATAAAAAAATACTAGTGCCATTGCAAAAATTGTCAAAAGGAATGTACAGTTTATTGACATAAACAGAAACAGTTAAAATAATTGTACTGTCAAGTGTTGTCTGCTTCACTAACCCTGAGAACAAGCCGGATGTTCTGTTCTGGGTGTCCAATGGATGGAGCTGAGTAAGAGCCAATCCTGCAGCTGTCACAGAAAAAACTGGGGGTACTGAAGGGAAAAGGATGAGCTTCTCCCTGTGTTAACTAACCCCAGGAGCTGTGGACTTCCAGCGGTCCACTTCTAGATTCACAAGAGGCTCCGTCCAGGCAAAGAGGTAGAGGGAAAGCCGATGACAATGAAGCCAAATGTTGCAGCCGGAGGATGATGTCACTGCTTTGAGCCAACAGACACTGTGACGGTATGGGGCGGGCCTACTCTCCCACTAGAGGCAGTGTGTACTGGTGCTTGGACATGGCCGAAGGAGCCGCTGTCAGTCGCTGAAGGCACTACGTGCCGATGATCTTGACAGGCATGTGAGAGGAAACCTCCAGGCAGTTACAGAGGTGCTGCGTGCCTGTTGGATCAATGAAGTGGGGGGAATCTGGAGGGAACTTGCTGTCAGCCCCTGAAGGCACAGTGTGACTATACTGAGCAGAAAGGCAGGGAAAATTGGTAGCATGAAATGGTGGTGAAACCAGGCACAGGAGCTCTGGATGATGTTAGTGGCTGGAAAACAACCTCGGCTTGTGGGAATGCATTGGCAGGCAGACAGGACTAATGGCAGGGTGTCACCATTACAACGCGTTTCGCTACAATGAAGCTTATCAAGTCCTGTCTGACATGACTTTTTGAACCTGCCTTTCTGCTCAGTATAGGCACACTGTGCCTCCAGGGGCTGACAGCAATTTCTCTCCACATTCCCCATCACCTCCCACCAACAATTGGAGCTGCCACCCTAACATGGTGGAAATTCCTAGCCTGTTGGAAACAGACCCCTACAACCTCATTATCCATATCCACCTCAGTCATTTATCTACTAATCCCAGATATTCACCTTCCAACCCCCCTTAATGGCCCCCTAGGTTGTTAACTGATTTAGAAGTCAAAGACACACTGAACTCTTTCCCCAGGATTCAGCAGGAGCAGTTATTGGCCTCCTCAGACTTATTTAAAGCGGAGTTCTGGCCTAAAATACCTTTTTTAACTAAAAATACCATTATAATACTAATCCATCGCCCTTTACAGAACCGCTATTCTCATACTTACAAGGTGTACGGTATTGGATTTTAGTCAAAATCTTACTTAAAAACGCTGACTGGGCGTGGTCATCTCGGATGTGGGCATCTGATGCCGCAGTGTAATCTGCTGTGTCCTTCTTCCTGATTCCAGGGAGTGTTCTGGGAGTTCTTCCTGATTCCAGCCTCCTTGGAGTGATGACAAACAGCTCCCAGGATGCAATGCAAAGGCGGAAGTGATGTCGGTGGCCGCGGCCACAGAGGGGGGAGAAGGAGGAAGTACAATCAAAAATGCCCTGAAAATAAGGTAAGGGACCCCCAAAAAAAATTGAAAATGCCCAATTGTTGATCAGAATTGCGAGCACACCAGGAATCACTAATGTTGCAAAACAGGCCGGAACACCACTTTAAATATATACAAATTAGTCACTGTTTAGCCAAGCAACCACTTCTCACCAATGTGATCCCAAAATGGCACGGTCATACCTAAATCCCCTTCCACTAATAAAAAAGGATCTCTCTCTTTTTAGAATCTTCTCCATGAAAAACAGATGTTTGAGAACACCCCCCCCCCCCCTTTGCTAAAGGTGAAAGGAACATTGGCACATAGTTCACCACGGCTCAGTGGCATTCAAACTGCTATACGGCTCTTCTCATAACACATCTCTATAGGAAATTACCCCAAAAAATCTCCTAACGGAGATACTTAAAGTGATTGTAAAATCTTGTTTTTTTTTTTTTTTTTTTTAGTAACAAACATGTTATACTTATGTGCTCTGTGCAGTTGGTTTTGCACAGAGTGGCCCGTATCCTCCCCTTTTCAGGTCCCTCTTCTGTGCTCCTGGCCCCTTTCTCCTGTAGAGTGCCCCCACAACAAGCAGCTTGCTGTGGGGTCAACCCCAGCCGAGTAACAGCTCCCTGTGTCAATTCAGACACGGAGCCACGACCAGCCCTCTCTCTCCTGATTGGCTGACTGATTTGATTGACAGCAGCGGGAGCCAATCACGCCACGCTGCTGTCTCAGCCAAAGAGGAGGGGAGGGCAGGGAAGCTGAGACACTCCTGCAACATTGCTGGATAGAGATGGGCTCAGGTAAGTATCGGGGGGCTGTTGCACACAAGTTTTTTTTTTTTTTATTCTCTATTTAGAGGTATGCATGAAAATATACAATGACAAAAAAACCCTGTGCAAACTGATCACATCCTGGTGAAAGGAAACTTGAGTACAAAGTCATACAGATTACGAACAATAGTGTAATGCCTCAGTCTCACAGCGTACCAGCTGTTTCGTAGTTATCTCAACATTACCAAATACAATCAGTTCCGTTGTTTAAAAGGGACAATGCTAGAAGAGGTCTGCTTTGAAAAAAACTGAGGTGAGAAGGGGGAGAGAACCCCACCGTCTATCTGTAGACCCAGGTGGGACCCACCTATCCCCTTATTGTAGCACATATAAGACTAACATGCCAACTCTCTTTCTAATCACATTAAGCACACCTAGTGAGAGTTTGTAGTGAATATGGAGGGGAAGGGCACTGGCATGTCCTATGAAAGGAAAGAGGGGTGAGAGGTAGGAGAAGCAAGCAGAGGATAAAGGAAAAAAAATGGGGAGGGGAGGAGGAAAAAGTGGGGGATGCAGTGGAGGTCATGTGAGCTTGTGAACTCATCTTGAGAGATTGATTCTTTAATTAGGAGTATGATAGATAATCGTCCAAGAAGTGGAACAGATCCCAATGTGCCCATTGTGTTCCGTGTTCCTCCGTCCTGTCTTTCAAAATCTCCGTAAGGTGTTCCATTTGTTGTATATCATTCACCCTGGCAAACCCCTGAAAAAAAAGAGGGGGGCATCTGCTGTTTCCACATGCTGGGGATGCAAGCTCTAGCCGCCCTCAGGAGGTGTTTTAGTAAAGACTTACAATATTTCTTTCTGGGCATGGGTGTCAAGTTGAGAAGAATGCCAGCTGGGTCATCAAGTAGAGAGTAACCTGTGAGTTTGAGCACAATCTGTAGGACCTGTGGCCAGACTGGACGAACCCTTGGACACTCCCAAAAAAAATATAGGAGAGTGCCATTGTCTGCACCACAACGCCAACAAAGAGGACTGCAGCTCAGAAAGACAGATGCTAAGATAGCCGATGTGCGATACCAACGTGTCAGAAATTTATAGGAGGTTTCCTGGTACCTGCTACAGAGGGAGGATTTTTGCGCAAAAAAGATAATTTTTTTATTTTTATCTTCCGTGAATTAAGTGTTTCAATCCCTTTCCAATTTACGGAGAAAGGTTGGATCTCGGCGGGTGGCAGTAGTAATTAAAATGGAGTATGAAGCCAAGTCTGTCCCACACAAAGGTCCTTGGAGGTTGTTTGTTGTCTTTGGAATTCAGAGTGATCAGGGAGGGTCCTAAGAAAGGATGAGAGCTATAGTAATTTACAACATCCCAGCACAGTTAAATGTGCTGTATAGTTCTGATGGCCTTACCCAACTTGATTGACCAAGAAATTTCAAAGCCCTGACAACTTTACAGTCCGCGTGAAGGCAGAATGTCCTGTCGGCAAGTCCCGTAGCAAAGTCTGGATATCCAATGATGGGCGTCATTGGCGAAGGACAGCTGGTAGTTTCTGCTAGTTTAAAGTATCTCCCTAATTAAAACAGTGTAGCATCAACTAAGGAGTGGGAAGGTATCCGCTGGAGTGAGGAACTCCCACCCACGGTAGGCCAGCCAGTGGAGCTGCTACCATTTCTTGCTCCATCGACACCCATAGCTTATTAGAAGCATGTCTGCACCAGTCAATTACCCTAGTCATTTGGGCCGCTGTAAAATACAGGGCAGGGTCCGGGAGGCCAACACCTCCATCGAGTCTAGGGCACTGTAATAATGTTTGCTTAAGTTGAAGAGGTCTCCCCTGCCAGACGTATCTGATAAAAGCCGAACAAAGTTTGTGAATAAACTCTCATGGGAGCTTAATCGGCAAGGTTTGTAATAGATATAAGATACAAAGCATTACATTTATTTTTAGGACATTTCATTTTCCAAACCAGGACACCGCTAGGTTTTTCCATGTTTCTAAATCAGTCATTATGGAGGTTAATAAGGGTTGGAAATTATGTTGGTAAATGTGAGTAATGTTAGAAGATATTTTAGTCCCCAAGTATTGAATAATGCCCAACGGAATGGGAAATTTGCGCTAATTCGTTCCTTCACATGTAAAGGGAGATTAATATTTAGGGCTTCAGATTTTTGGAAATTAACCTGGAAATATGCCAGGGACCCATAAGTCCTGATCTTGGACATAAGAACTGGCAGGGAGATATGTGGGTTTGACAAATAAAACAGCAGGTCATCTGCAAACGCGGCCAATTTTTAATGATATGTACTAGTGACTAATCCCATGATATCTGGATTGTTCCTAACGTGTTGCAATAGTGGCTCCAATGACAGGGCTAATAGCAACGGAGATAGAGGGCACCCCTGCCTTGTGCCATTTCCTATCCTGAAGGGTTTGGAGGTGTCTCCGTTTCATCTGACAGTCGCCGAGAGATTTGAGTATATGGCCGAGATTCAGGACAGCACAGGGCCTAGCAGACCAATGTGTTTTAGTGTGGCATGTAAAAAGGACCAATTTACCCTATCAAAAGCCGTTTCGGCATCGGTTGACAACAATTTCAGAAGTACGTTGAGACGTTTAGCTCTCGTAACAATGTTGATAGTTCTGATCATGTTGTCCCTAAGTTCTCTGTTACGAATGAAGCCAACTTGGTCTAAAGGGACAATACCTTGCAAAATAGGGCTGAGTCCCTAGGCAAGGATCTTTGTGAACAATTTCAAACCGCAGTTAAGAAGGGAGATAGGCCTAAAGTTGGAGCAAAGAAGGGGGTTTTATCTGGTTTTTGAATGACCGCTATGTTCGCACTCAAGAAGTCCATAGGCACCCCCCAATATGGTGTTGAAGGCCTTATCAAAGTGCTAGCTGATCCTTAAAGACTTTGTAGTAGGGATTTGTGAAGCCATCAGTTCCGGGGGCTTTGCCTGTAGAAGAATTAGCTATAGCTGTCGTCAATTCCGCAATGGAGATTGGTTTAGAAAGTGCTTCGATCTCCTCCTCTGTGAGGGATGGTAAATGAGCAGCCTCGAGATATTCCTCTATCTTTCTAACCCTGTCATGTGTAATTCTGAAGGTAGAATGAGGGCGCAGGTTTTAAAACTTAGCATAGAAGTCCCTAAAAGTTTCAGCTATCTCAGGTGTTGTGTGAGTTTTACCCCCGTGGGAGTGGACAAAGCTCAGATGTATGAACCGCGATGAACCCAAATAGCATTCCCTAAAGATCTGCTACACTTATCACCAAATTCATAAAATGATCTGCGTATCCTCTGCAACTTGCTCTTATTTTGAAACATCTAATGAACCCTGATCAATTCCCGTATCCACGTTAGCTCGGCTTCTGTACGTCGGTCCAGAGGGATTTGTGTCGTGATTCTAAATCATGCAGTTGGATCAGTAGCTTTGCAAGCTTCTCTCCTCTTGCCTTTTCAACCCTTTGTCCATGTTTAATGAGTACCCCTCTGACGACACACTTGTGTCGCCCAGAGGAGTAAAGGGTTAGAAACCGATCCTCTATTGGTCTCAAAAAAGAGGTTTAATTCCTTGAGAATGTCAGCTTTAATCTCTGGATCCTGCAACAGAGTGTCATTCAGTCTCCAGGCAGAGGACTTGAAAATGGGGTGTCGGAGAGCTACATCCAAAGAGATTGGTGTGCACAAAAGGTTTTTTTTATCTTAATGCATAGAATACATTAAGAAAAAAAAACTTTACATTCCCTTTAATCCCACTTAGGATATCCACATCCAAATCACACCTTTTGTTCTCTGCTGGAGAGGAAACAGGGAAGAAGTTTCCATCTTCCATTTTCTATGTAGCTGCCCCATCCTAAGCAACTTCGGGAATGAAACTTTTAGTCAAACTTTGGAAGTATCTCAATCCAAAGTCCCCCCCCCCCGACCCCCAGTCTAGCTATACTCAATCTTTGTATTGAAAATTTTACTCCAAACTTGTGTACAGTTAAAACCCACATTTTATTGGCCTCAAGACTATCAATCACCAGATTATGGAAAACTACCGCTCCCCCATCAGGGGAGAATATGGTCCAGATGACTCAGACCCACTGCACTTATGAGATGCTGCTGGCTCCCACCAGGGTTGCACATATATCCACTTCCTAGACGCTTGGATTCCATGGAGGATCTGATACTCTCACAACTTTCTTCCCCATTAACGTTAGTATGTTTGCTTACTACCGCTCGGTGCAATTCTAGTTTCCCCTGCCCAAACCTACCCCCCCTTTACCCTCTCTCTTAAAATTGTTTGCTTTAGAAAGTATGGTAGAGCAACTCTGTGATTCTACACCTAGTATGTAATTCAGTTTTTTTATGTTTGCACCAACTATTATATTCTTTATGTTATATATAGCTTGTATGAAATTCAATCTTTCAAATGCTCCTCTTATGCTTTGTCATGTTGTTATATGACTTGTATCTTCTTCTTCTGAAATGTATCCATATGATCTTAAATGATGTACATATACAAGTAAAAATGTGTTTCTAGGTTTGTTTTGCGTGAGGTTTTAGCAGTAAGATAGGGAATATGGCCATTGTATTGTTTTAAAAATAAAAAAAAATTGCTTTAAAAAAAAAAAAAACAATAATGGGTATGAGGTCCACCTCAAATTGAATATCCTTGGTAAGGGGCTAATATGGATTTTAGGAAGTCCATCAAAATAAGAGGGACAACAAACATGCTTCCCCTTGTATTATATTCCCTGTATTTACTAACTTGGGATATATCTGGGCCCCCTTATCTTAAAAGGGGTTTCCAGATTTGGATAAGTGTCCCCCACAGACATCACATCCCCAACAGAAATCACATGCCCTAGGACAGAGATGTAGAGAAGTGCCTTGTGCCCTTCAACATGGAACAAGGTGCCTTGCAGGGGTGAGGCTATACTTTTGGGATGTATTTGTAATTGCAAAGCTTTAAAGACATGCACATATGCACATTTAGGAAAAAAAACTATTTCAGAACTATCTGTGCAATCCATTTTAACAGAATACAGTAGTGGTGCCCCATAAGCATGTAAAGTGTGTAAAATCTAGTGCAGCCCTGCAGAGAAATCACTCAGCTTCCTTTTTTTTTTTTTTGTCAAAGTGTAATTGAACAAGCTGAAGCTAGAAGCTGATTGGCTACCATGCACAGCTGCACCAGATTTTGCACTGAGTTGAATTAACATTTACAGTTACATAGTATTGCAAATATAGGCTAAACGTTTACAATAATTGACAATAATTTTATTTCCTGAAATATCTCAATCAGAAAAAAACTGCATCATGGCCACTACATGGAGCTGATGATCATAGGAAATAAATAATATAATGATAATAATAATAAAAAAATAATAAAATATTATACACATTATTTTATAACTCCTTGGCATCTGTCTTTTACTCCAATTAGGAAGTTCAAAGGTGACATTTTACAAATATTTTTTTTTTTATTGAAATTGTATCTTCAAAGACTGTATGATTTATGCTTTGCTTCTGAGTACCAAAAACACATGTAGAAGATAACATATTTGTAATGAGATGAGCAAAACAAATTTTATCAAAAATAAAACAAGCACACTTACCTTATTTCCAGGATAACTGTAACATTTTACAATTTAATTAATCAGCCATGTATTCTGTGTATTTAAAGATAGAGGTAACATTTTTGTTAAAATCAGTTTTGTTGCATTGTCATTCATTTCTGCGCCACTTATTTAATATTAATGCATTGATTCATGCTACAAACATTTCACTTAGTATCTAATACCCGTAGGGAGAATTGAAATGACTGTTCCTCTTCATTTTTGTAGTCTGAAAAAATAATTATACCTAGAGAGCTTAAGCTGCACTTCTATACTTGCCAGCCAGTAATGTCAAGTCTGTCAAACTCTTATTAATTTCAACAGAATGTCTAGGTTTTGAATAGAACATTTAGGAATGTCTAAAATTGGCTCAGTTGAGCATCTTGGCACAGAATATTATTCCCACATTTGTGATGTAATGCTTACAAAAGCCTTGTCCCTCCTAAAAATAGGGCTTATAAGCAACTTTTAAAGAAATTCCAAAACTGTGAATATGAATGAGGTGTATAATGAAAGACAAACAAAATAAGACTGATAATAAAGGGACTTGGCCATGCATAGATCAGGTTTATTTGTCACAGGAGGCTAATTCTGAACGAAAGTAGCTTATCAAATGCATGGCAGTGTCTATATTGGATAGACCTACTAAAGAGCAGTGGCAGAAAATGTATCATCTTAAAGTGACTCTGTATGCCTAGAAATTGAAACTGTAAATTAACAGATCTAATTTTTGTCTCATGAAAACAACACAAAGGAAAAAAACACAGTTAGAGTAAAAAAAAAAAAATAAAAAAATAAATAAATAAGCAGTTATAATTCTGATTGTTTTTTTTTTCACTGTGAGATTGTGTGGGAATTCAGTAAAGGTGAACTATACAATTTGTATATAATTGATTTTCTTGTAAAATACCTAACAATATATAATATATTACTGCTTGGGGGGACATGATACAAAGAAGACATCATTAGCTAAAAAGAAGAAATATAGACTTTTGATTTCCTAATGAGAAAAGTATAGAGTGTCTTTATTGTATGGTTTTATACTGTAAATAAAATATATTAGATGTTATATTGGCAGTTGTAAGTGTATTTTATTAAGGTGCCATGTTGAATAAGGATGATCAAACTTTTGAAAAGTTTGGTTCGACCAGAACACCCGAATTTCCCAAAAGTTCGGTTCGGATTTCAGAACCCCATTGAAATCAATGGGACCCGAACTTCGGTAATCAAAAAACACAATTTTTAAGCCCTAAAACCCAATAAATGCCCCTAAAAAGTGCCTAGGGTTCTGGGTCATGCCCCATTAACTATTGATCACACAAAAAAAGTTCTTAAAAATTGTCATTTTTGATAAAAAAAGCCAATTATTGAAAAAATTTTTTTAAAAAAGAGAGATTTTTTGATTTTTACTTTGGATTTAGTATGGGGGGGGGGTCTAAACGGTGTGCATGTGAAGTTTCAGCTCTGTAGCATGTCCAGAACCATGAAAAAAAAAAAGATAATTTTTCAGTAGAACAGGGATGTGGGTCGGGACCCTCCTTTAACTTTAACACCTATATGATCTTTTTTTCTGGTTCTGGACATGCTACAGAGCTGAAACTTCACAGGTACACTTTTTAGACCCCCCAGACACAAAATCACACAAAAAAAGTTCTTAAAAATTGTAATTTTTTAAAAAAAAAAAGCCAATTATTGAAAAATTGAAAAAAAAAAAAGAGATTTTTTGATTTTTACTTTGGATTTAGTATCTGGGCGGTCTAAAAAGTGTACATGTGAAGTTTCAGCTCTGTAGCATGTCCAGAACCATGAAGAGCGTCTACAATCGCTCGATTTATTCTCCCTGGAGAAGAGACGTCTGAGGGGGGACATGATGGCAATTTATAAATATCTTAATGGGGATCCCAGCTTGGAAAAAAAGCTGTTCATTCGAAGGGATTGCATGAGGACTCGAGGGCATACAATGCAATTAGAGGAGAAGCGTTTTAACCTCAGGCAGCGTGGGGGGTTCTTTACTGTTAGGGCTACAAGATTGTGGAATTCTCTACCACAAGAGGTGGTTTCTGCGGGTAGTATGGTGGCTTTCAAAAGACTCTTAGACTTACATCTCAAGGATCAGAACATTCAGGGGTATGTGAGATGGTTACAGCCACACACACCTACACAGGTTGAACTGGATGGACTATTGTCTTTATTCAACCTCACCTACTATGTAACTATGTAACTATAATTTTTAAGTAGAACAGGGATGTGGGTCGGGACCCTCCTTTAACTTTAACACCTATATGATCTTTTTTTCTGGTTCTGGACATGCTACAGAGCTGAAACTTCACAGGTACACCTTTTAGACCCCCCAGACACAAAATCACACAAAAAAAGTTCTTAAAAATTGTCATTTTTGATAAAAAAAGCCAATTATTGAAAAATTAAAAAAAAAAAGAGATTTTTTGATTTTTACTTTGGATTTAGTATCTGGGGGGTCTAAAAAGTGTACATGTGAAGTTTCAGCTCTGTAGCATGTCCAGAACCATGAAAAAAAAGATTGTTTGTATTAGAAAACTTTCAGCACAGGAGGTTGGCTCCGCTGCTGTAACACCTTGCCGGTTTAATAGAAGGCATTTTTTTAATGCCAGCAAAAACACACCTGGGCATTTTTTTTTTTGACGCTAGCGTTTTTTTTGGCATTTTTTGGGGTTCTTTTGAGGCAGGCAAAACATCTGAACTTGTGTATAGTGGTGTATATACACACATCCATATATTTATATACACACCTAGACATATATAGGTGTGATAGTAGCAGAAATATATGCTTGCGCTAATGAAATCATTTACAGTAATATATTTCTGCTACTATCACACCTATATATGTCTAGGTGTGTATATAAATATATGTATGTGTGTATATATACCACTATACACAAGTTCAGATGTTTTGCCTGCCTCAAAAGAACCCCAAAAAATGCCAAAAAAACGCTAGCGTCAAAAAAAAAATGCCCAGGTGTGTTTTTGCTGGCATTTTTTGGGGGGTTTTGGAGGGAGGCAAAACATCTGAACTTGTGCACAGTACCACTATACACAAGTTTGGATGTTTTTCCTGACTGCAAAGAACCCAAAAAAATGCCTGCTTTGAAACTGGCAAGGTGTGGAGAGAAGCTAACCCCCTGAGCTGAAAGTTTTCTAATACATACAATCCTTTTTTTTTCTGGTTCTGGACATGCTACAGAGCTGAAACTTCACAGGTACACCTTTTAGACCCCCAGACACAAAATCACACAAAAAAAGTTCTTAAGAATTGTCATTTTTGATAAAAAAAAGCCAATTATTGAAAAAATTAAAAAAAAAAAAAGAAAAAAGAGATTTTTTGATTTTTACTTTGGATTTCAGATCTGGGGGGGGGGGGGGGGTCTAAAAAGTGTACATGTGAAGTTTCAGCTCTGTAGCATGTCCAGAACCATAAAAAAAAGATTGTTTGTATTAGAAAACTTTCTGACAGGGGGTTGGCTTCGCTGCTGTAACACCTTGCCGGTTTAATAGAAGGCATTTTTTTGAGTTCTTTGCAGTCAGGAAAAACATCTGAACTTGTGTATAGTGGTACTGTGCACAAGTTCAGATGTTTTGCCTGCCTCCAAAACCCCCCAAAAAATGCCAGCAACAACACACCTGGGCATTTTTTTTTTTTGACGCTAGCATTTTTTTGGCATTTTTTTGGGTTCTTTTGAGGCAGGCAAAACATCTGAACTTGTGTATAGTGGTATATATACACACATACATATATTTATATACACACCTAGACATATATAGGTGTGATAGTAGCAGAAATATATTACTGTAAATGATTTCATTAGCGCAAGCATATATTTCTGCTACTATCACACCTATATATGTCTAGGTGTGTATATAAATATATGGATGTGTGTATATATACCACTATACACAAGTTCAGATGTTCTTTTGAGGCAGGCAAAACATCTGAACATGTGTATAGGGGGTATATATATATAGACATATATGTCTGAATATATACCCCTAGACATATATAGGTGTGATAGTAGCAGAAATATATTACTGTAAATGATTTCATTAGCGCAAGCATTTATTTCTGCTACTATCACACCTATATATGTCTAGGGGTATATATACACATATATGTCTATATATACCCCCTATACACATGTTCAGATGTCATGTCTGACATCAAACATGTCCTCAAAAAAGCACTGGCAGTGGCAGCCCCTGCAGCATAAAAAATGCTTGGCTGGTGAGAAGCCATATGGGTGTGCCGAAGCTATTCAGAGAAATGATCTTTTCTCTATAGCGGTCACCCTGCTATGGAAGGGTTTTGTCACCCTGCCATAGCAGTCACTGCCAGTTAACCCTACACTACACTACGGTCCCCTTACACTTAACACTTTCCCTACAAAAACTAAATTTTTGAAGCTAACTTAAGTGTAAAGGAGCACTCTAACTACACTAGATATCCCTTTCCTCACACTAAAAATAGCTAAATGACACTTTTAAAGTAAAATTAACAGAACTGCTTCCACTCTCTTCCATGTCCAGTATAACAATGCTAGGAATATGGCGGGGGCGATCTTATATACTGGGGGTCGTATTCACTAATGATTGGTCTAGGGACCCCCTAGTCACTCCAATCACATTCCTAGCATTCTCCTGCCCCCTCAATTGGCTTTTGCTAATGGTTCTGGTCCAATCACGGGCTTTTAAAGCCCATTTCCTGAAGCATTGCATTTTGGGCGGTTCTGGTTGCCGAATTCCGAACTTTTTGGGCAAAAAGTTCTAAATTCGGCCGAACCTCGAACACCCAATGTTCGGGCCGAACCGATGGTCGACCCGAACCGTCCGATCATCCCTAATGTTGAAGCCCTTTATAGATTTAGACATCTTTAATTTTTGTATGCTGTATATTATGTTATATACTGCGCTCTGTTATGTACAAAAATAAACAGTTTTGCTAATTTTATTTTTTATGGACTACATCATAATACTGACATTTTACCACTTAGACATTTGCTATATATATATATATATATATATATATATACTGTATACTATGTGGCCTGCGGCAGCAAGAATCATCATGGAACAAGAAAAGCTGGTAAAAAAACGAAAAAGGCTTGTGATGATAAATTCATTCCGTTCAGGAAAAATATTAAGATTCAGAAAAAAACTACGTTGGAGCAAGAGTCTCCAATTGGACTGATTCAAGTTTCTACTAGCAGGACTGTTTAGATGGGGATTGCAAAGTAAACAGTTTTCTATTTCCACATATTTTATGACTTCTGCAGGATTCTCTACACATGCTTTGACCAATTTTTTGGAATCAGCCCCTACAAACTCTGCCGAAGGAGGAGGAGGGGAGGCAGGCTGTACAGAAAGAGTATCAATGGGAGAAATTGTCAGGAGATAGGGGAACAAACAGAAACAGTAAATGTGGCACATAATATTTCAACCATTACATTGTCTGATGGTGAATTATGTGTGCTTAATTGCTTCCCACCCACGCTACAGCCGAACACGGCTATAGCATGGGCTTAATTTGCTGGTAAGGGCAGACATGGACGTCCTTCCGTGCTGCCTGCCCACACCCTGCGGCACATGGGTGGTGCGCTCTTTGAATACTAAGTCCTTAGGATCACAGATCGGGGCAAAGGGCCAATCACAGCAGCCCTTTACAATGTGATCAGCTGTGTCCAAAGACAGCTGATCATGGAAGTAAACACAAGCCAGTTATCGGCTTTTATTTCCTCACACTGACAGGGTGAGGAGAGAAAAAGAGAACCGATAACCGACACAGCAAACCTTCTGGCAATGGCACGTATTGATGTGCCATTCTGGAGGAGTTGGACTGCCTGTTCGGCCTTTATGGGGTCCAGGTATCGCCTCATGCTACCAGTAGTGACACTGACCCTAGCCAAATGCAAAACTAGTAAAACACAGCCAGAAAAGATGAGTAGGGATAAAAATGTCAGTTGCCTCCACCCGTAAAACCATTTTTGTTTTAGAGGTTGTCTCATTGTTGCCCATCTAGTGCATATGTTGTTAATTTCCTTAACTCCAAAGCAGCTGAAACTGATTAACAACCCCCTCTGCTACTTAACTGTTCAGATCAATATCCCAGGAGTTTAATTGACTTAATGCTATACAATTAAAGTGTTCCTTTAATTTCTTTGAGCATAGTATATATACTATGGCCCTGAGACAGCTAATTACAAAGTAATGAAATTACTTCTAACAGTGAATGTTAAGTACGGTATATTAGGTACAGCATATTAAAATTGTGACATTGTTTCTGTCACTGAAGGTTTAATGAGCCATACTGTTCAATAGAGCAGGAAACAGTGTCAATGTTATTTACAAGAACGTGGTGAAATAAAAAGCAGGGCCTCGGCTTTTGTTGGTCGGTAGCAAGGATACCACATGGAGAAGCTCCTTGTCAGAGAACAACTCCTCCAACTTGTCCATCACTTCCGAAGGTAGGGTAGGAAAGGCCGTATGTTTAACATAGGCTTTAATGTGAGCTTAGAGTTGATCATAGCGGAGATTAGCATACTTCCCTGTATGTTGTACAGTGCGGAAAAAACTGTTGCACACTGTGGAAGAAATTTCACTAGGTTTACGGGTGATGATTAGGGTTGAGCGAACACGGACTGTATTGTTCGGGATCGTACCAGACTTTTGGGTGTTCGGTACCCGGACACGGACCCGAACATTTTACTGTATATTCGGGATACAGTCCATTGTTCGGTAATTGTATTTCCTGTTTTGGCGTGGTTTTAATGTTTTGGTGCAGTTTTAATGGCGCGGTTTCAACAGCTGCAGGGCAGCCAATCAACAAGCGTTTAACTAGTGTGCCCTTAGAAGCCACATTTTTTTCAAGTTTGGCCAGGTGTTCGCTCAACTCTAGTGATGATGTCATGGACAGACTAAATAACCACAATAAAATGAGAGGTGGTTTTGCGACACAGCTGATGGGCCAAAAGAGAACCACATTTATTCTCTAGCATATAGGAGGTGTGGTGCAGATCGTATCTTACTGCCATGTAAGTTGAAAACTTCCTGTTAGGACATAATTCCACTGCATTGCTTGGTGTCATCTGCAAACACTGAAATGGTACTTTTAATCCCAGACCCTATATAATTTATAAATATGTTCAAAAGTAAGGGGCCCAACACTGAACATTGGGGTACACCACTAATAATAACCTTAGATCATTCAGAGTATGAATCATTAACAATCTCTCCCGAGGGGAAGGTCATACAGTATGACGTCCTCCAGTTTAATTGGTGATACTGGGCTGGGCTAATGCCTTTAGCTGTAGGCATCATCCTGGCATCAACATTTTCAGCATCTGATGCCCTTTCATTGAAACATGATTTAGGTGGCTATACAGTCACTTGATTACTTCTACATGTGGTTGATATGGGTTTTCCCCCTCTTTCCACTGCCTCTCCTGTCCCAACAGGGAGCCTGGGACTGCTCTGACCAGCAACATTTTATTTACAGTACAGAGAGACAGGAACTGTCATTGTTCCTCCATCTCTGTGAGATTAGAAACCAGAAGTGACACCGATTTCATTACTTCCAGTTTTTGGTTTGATGTTTACAAGCCGTTACTGATTTAGGATTATTCAGATGCTTTGGAAGCCAGAGGAGATATCTGTGGTCTAATACAGTGTTTCTCAACTCCGGTCCTCAGGGCACACTAACAGGCCAGGTTTGCAAAAAAACTGAAATACATCACAGGTGATATCATTTGCTGCTCAGTGATTGCAGTATTCTAGTCTGCATCTCCCCAAGGTAATACTTAAAACCTGGCCTGTTAGTGTGCCCTGAGGACCGGAGTTGAAAAACACTGGTCTAATACACCCCAGATCTCTCTATAAAGAGGACCTGTCATGCCTATTGCTATTACAAGGGATGTTGTTCATCTTTTGTGATAGAGAAAAAATTAGATTAAAAAAATTATAGGGACAATGTTAAAAAAAGGTTTAAATTAAAGTGTATTTTTTTTTCCAAAAAAAGGAATGTATTTGAAAGACTGCTGTGCAAATTCTGTGTGACATAAAACTTTTTATTTTATTTTTATTTTATTTTTTAGGACCTCTGCTTGAAAAAAAAAAAATATATATATATCATATTTGGGGGTTATAAGTAATTTTCTAGCAAACAAAATGTAGATTTTTACATTTATGTGAGGAGTATCAGAATTGGCTTGGGAGTCAATGAGTTAATCAGTACTCTCTGAATATGGTCTTTTAGATCGTTTTATATCCATTTACAAACTGAATTTTTCATGCGTGTAGCCTTTATTTTAAACATTAGCCCCTTGTGGGGAACTGTGTTAAATGCATAGACAAGGAGTGGCTGTGGACATAATATACTTGGATTTTGCCAAAACTTTGCTTACCTCATAAAAAGAAATCTGATATGTTTGAAAACTTTGGTTTGTTGGTAGGCACCAAAAAAAATTAGATAAAATTAAAACCAGAACATTTATTGTTATTTGTTTAACCACTTGCTGACCGCCGCAGTAAATGTACTTGCGGCGGTCAGCAAGTGGTTAAACAAATAACAATAAATGTTTTGGTTTTAATTTTATCTAATTTTTTTTGCCCCCCCCGGGCAAAGTGACGTATGGGTATGTCACTCGCCCGCGAGCCAATAGGGGGTGAGCGCGTGCCGCCGGAGGCGCGATCCCACCCCCACTCGTTCACTGCCATCCCAGCACAAGTGATCGGCGGCTCCGATGTCCGCCAATCACACGTGATCTCCCGCTGGAGAGGGAGAAAGGCAGGCGGCTGATGTAAACAAAGCCGCCTGTCATTCTCCCTGGTGTAACTGCAGAGATCATACGATCCTGCTATGTAGGATCGTATGTCTCTGTGGTTACATCAAAAGCCACGCCCCTTTACAGTTAGAAGCACACCCCTAGGGACACACTTAACCCCTGGATGTCTAACAAAGTTAACCCCTTCCCTGCCAGTGTCATTTTTACAGTAACAGTGCATATGTATAGCACTGATTACTGTAGTAATGTCACTGGTACCCCCAAAAGTGTCAAAAATGTTAGTCAAGGGTCCGATCTGTCTGCCGCAAAGTCGCAGTCCAGCAAAAAAAATGCAGATCACCGCCATTACTAGTTAAAAAACCAATAAAAATGACATAAATCTTTCCCTTAGTTAGTAAATGCAATAACTTTTGCGCAAGCCAATCAAAATACGCTTATTGCGATTTTTTTTCACCAAAAATATGTAGCAGAAAACAAATTAGCCTAAAATGTAAAAGAAATTTGATTTTTACATTTTTTGGGGGGGAATTTCATATAAAAAAAATGTGAAAAATATTGTTATTTTTTCAAAATTTTCGCTCTTTTTTTGTTTATAGCGCAAAAAGTAAAAATCGCACAGGTGATCAATAAAGAAAGCTCTGTTTGTGGGAAAAAAAGGACGTCCATTTCATTTGGGTACAGCGACGCACGACCGCGCAATTGTCTGTTAAAGTAACGTAGGGCTGAATCGCAAAATACGCCCTGGTCTTTGAGCAGCCAAATCCTCTGGGGCTTAAGTGGTTAAAAATGCAAAAAACAATGTACATATCAAAGCATAGTAAAAACTGGTCCATAATCATATGAAAAAACAACAAGAAGATACATAAGCAAAATCATGCATGTAAAACCCTTTGCAACTCTCTGGGTAGCCTGTGTGTGCTGGTGCCTCTTCTGGCCCGACTAGATGTGACATTGTCATGGCACCTTCCAATGCCGGAAATGATGTTGCTGCCAGCCTAAAGTTAGGCGAGAACACCAAGGAGTGAGGACTTGTTGCTCTATCCTCCCCCTCAGGCAGAAATCAATTTTTTTTTTTTTTTACGTTTCCATGTCACTTTACTGCCTTATTACCTGCATTGCTTCTTGGTGATTGGCTATCTGCATTTCACCACTACAAATTGGGCTGCCCTTTTGGCATTTTCTGCTGACTTTTGGATTGAATGGCCACATCACTTGGTGTGCTTGTTTGCCTACTTTTTCATTGGTAAACCCTTTATTATTGTTTTGTTTCAAGTGCTTTCTGACTTTGATCTTCCATTATGTCCCTTTCCTGTTCATTTATTTTTTGACTATATATGTTTGCATTTGGAAATATGATTTGCCTGTTCCTCCTTGTAGCTTTATAGATCTCCAACATTTTGGCTTCTCCATTTGTTGTTGGATTTCTAAAATATTAAGCATTTCTGTTATCCTTCTATATGGACCTGGAGGCTTTGTGATTTTTTGTTTAGATATACTATTAGGTAAAACATAATTTGCCATTTATTTATATGCATTTTATGCTTTTCTGCCTCAGTGGGAATCTCCATGGTGACCTTTGTGCTCCAATAGCCTGAATCTCTTTTCTTTGGGGGGGGGGGGGGGTCCTCCTTTAGGAAATATTATGATATTGTAACCATTGATTCTGTAAGTTGCTGACTATTATCTTTGTATTGTCTTTTTGTGTAATTTTCTTGGTGCTGGTTATGTGCTTGCATTGTAGAATTTACCACTGTATTAGACACACCTCCCTGATGAAGATTCATGTCAATAATTGAAACACGTCGGGGTTTTACATGCATGATTATACCTATGTATCTCATTATGATTTTATTCCTATGATTATGGATCAGTTCTTTCTATGCTTTTATATACATGTTATATACATGGTGTTTTTTTGTATTTTTAAACAAACAACATTAAATGTTCTGGTTTTCATTTTTTTCCCTTTAAAACCCCACATTTTCCCTATTTTGTGCTACCTTCTTATTTACCATATTTATGGGATGTGGCGCTGTATATAACAAGATTGGGTGATGGTTATGGATCAGGTGCTTTATTCACCTTTATTTGTCTAACTTTTTCTGGAACATGTCAATGTGTGGATCATTTGAGCTACAGTATGTCAATACCATCTCCAATAAGGACTTAAGGGTAATAGTGTATATATGCTGAAGGCTGTAGAGGAGAAACTGCAGGCAGGTAACATTAGGTTTATACAGGAAGGTGATATTAGGGAAAGAGTCAGTATATAATAGGGGTTATGCATGTATAAAGCACACATGAGTGAGAGTTCAGGATAAAATCTCCATGAACACTGGCGTAGGTCACAATAAGGAGCACAGGGATGGAGGGGCAGCCAGCTCTGTTGGTTGAGAGAGACAAAAACAAGCAGTGCCGATCTAAGTGCAGTATTGAATAAAATAATAAATATTTATATAGGGTACACTCACATAGCAGATATGTTTACCGGCTTGAAGGATAAGTCAAACTGTGTGCCATGGGTTCAGGTGGTAGGCTGTCATCTGCAGGGTACCACGTTTCCAGCTGAGCCGGTGTAGTCCGAGGCTCTGGGGTCATGGGAGAGGAGTAGTCAGCCTGATGTCACCGGGAGGATGGAGAGGCAATTATGGACGGGGTCAAGATGGAGCATGCATGTTCCTTCCTCAGGCCTTCTGGTGACGTTAGGTCCTATTTTATTTTGTATGCACAGAAGCAGATGGAGAAGAGTAATAAATTTGCCTTTTCTATGTAACCAACTCTAACCAAATTATCTAGTGGAGAGCCTATATGCTCAGACCTGACCTTTTTACTGGTAATGTGTTTGAATATTTCTTTGGAGTTTGTCCTAATCTTTTTTGCAACTGATGTTTTTTTTCAATTTTTGCAGCCTTGATTATCTTTTTACATATTATGTTATATTCTTTGTTATTTGTAATTGTAATTTCTTTATATTTTCAAATGCTCCTTTCTAATTTTTTTAGCTATTTTACCCTTAGACGTGAGTTATCTAGGTTTTATTTTTAGCCTAAATAAAACCCTTTGTAAGGTCTACAGGGCATTCTTCTTGTTTGTGTCTTTTATATATCATTAAAAATGTAATGCACTGCTTACAGATTTTCAGAATATCTGTTCAGAAACTGAATGATGATGTAAAAGATGCAATCGTGAGCAATGACCTACAATTGCTTCTAATGTCCCCAGCACCATATGGGCAAGGGCTCATGCACAGCGTCCACAGTTTTCTGTAAAGTTCTACAGAATACATTCATGAAACATACAAAATTAGTAACAAGTACATGTAGTCATAAAAAAACATCCGCAAAATAATGAATGTATTGAATACTATCTGGCCATCATAAGAATGATAATGCAAAGGCTATCTACAGCAACAAATATATGTATAGACAACATTAGATGTTTATAATACAGAATTGGGGATTTAGATTGTGAACACCACTAAAACAGGGGTTGAAGTCCTGCACTGTTAGGTATTTTATATATAGTATAAAATGTTTATGAATGACACTACATTATCCAATTAGAGTATACTTTTCATGAGAGGAATATGAAGCTGCCAATGCTTGCCAGTTCCTGAAGTTGCTAGTTCTCTGGGTGTGTCTGGCTTAGTACTTCTGAACAACAGATGTGGAAGAAGCATACAGTTTTAGTAGATTAAATTCAGAAAACTGAGTATTCCATATTTTAAATTGGTTCTGGGTCAGGAGTCAGAAAGAACTGAAGCCAAAGAAATAGCATGACAGCCAATTAACTAGCATTTTCGGAAGAGGTGAACAATGACAGTCTATATAGTTGTCTTGTGACAGGTTTCCTTAAATAGTAGTAATGATAAAAAAAAACTTTTTTCTCCTCAACAGATAGTTGCTTCTGATGGAACCCAAGAAAGTACTCCAGTAACTGTCAACATTGTGGTTATAGATGCAAATGACAACACTCCTACATTTTCTAACATATCCTATAATGTCAAAATCTATACAGATATGGCACCAGGAGAAAATGTTATAAGAGTAAGTATGAAATAATTCAGCATTCTTTGTCCTTAAAGGAACTCTATTGGCACAGCATCCACTTTTGATTTATAACATCACTATAATAATAACAATAAAACAGTAGGTATTTTTGACAATCCAAAATAAGCTTACTTGAAAAATTGCCTTTAATGTTGTAAGTGATGTCTATCCTCTGGCCATCTTTTTCTCTGCTTTTTAAGTTCTATTTCTAAGGACTACATATCCCATGGTACCTTGCTGCCTGCAAGCAGTGACTCTGTACTAACTCCAACTGCTGAAACTCCTCTCCCAGTACCCCTGCAGTTCAGAAGGCAGGCTCTGCGAAACATGTGACAAAGCAGGGCCTACCCACAGGGCATAGTGACTATGTGTTACAAAATTCAAGGAAGTTAATGAGTGGGGATCGTCACAAAGTAAGATTACAAACTTTAAGATCATTTGGATTATTAGGAGTAGTTTAAAAATAATTGAAATTCAATGTGCACATGAATATATGATTTTACATTTTGACCATAGATGTGCTTTAATCAAAGTAAAAAGTAAAATATGCAATATTATTCATGCATATTGCTCAAACTCACATTTTCTTTAATTTCAAAAGCCCAATGACAATACAGGCTAGAGTAACAATGTTTAAAAATATTCACCCTTTTGAGGGGTTTGCCCTGAAGGCAAGTTTAAGATATACTACCTGATGTTTACTATCTGACCTAATTTACCTAAGTGTGTTAGAAGTGTGAGTGTGAGTTGGTCATGGGTTTCATCCATTTTCAGTGTCCACTTGCCTATGGACCCAAAGAAAATGTAAACTACAATTGATATAGTAAACTATTCCCAAAAAACATCATTTTATATAGGATAATAAAGATTATAATTTATAAATAATTGAGCATTGCAATTTTAAAAACAATCTCCCTTTGGAAGGTCCCTCTTAGAAGCCCACAACATTGTTGTTTTTTTTTTTTAATCAGAAAAATAAGTTATATTGTACAAAAAACATAATTTTGACAAACTTCAATATGTAAATCGATTACAACACAATGTTCTATGTAAAGATAATTAGTAAGTCACATAAGACACAATTTTAGAACAGCAAGAAGGTATAATAATCTCTAACCTTGAGGAGAATGTAACACATGTACAACTACAAAATTTACTTCACAGCAGTACAGAGTTTCAATAAAGAAGAACAATGAAAAATATATAGGAAAATAAAACAAAAGAAATAACGTAATAGAAAGAAATGGGGGGACCCATCCTCATGTACTAACTTGTCACTAGATGTAAATCTCCCCATACTGTAATATCCCTCCAATAATCTGTTTAACGCCAACTGATGTGGTGCGGGACCTGGAACGTCTAACCATAGTTGCCATAAAGAAAATCATTTTTTAGGAACTTTTCTATGTTGGTACATTAGCTACTCTGGAATAAGCATAGCATTTACCTATTCCACCCATTGTATTTTAGTAGGCACTCGGGGAGAAATCCAGGATCTAGCAATTAATTTGCGAGCAACATAAAGTAAGCGTGAAATCGCCACATGTTTGTTTGGAGTTAGCTTATCTTCTTCCAGTACCCCCAAAAGACAAACAATAGGGTCTCTGGCAATCTGGAAGTTATATACCTGTGATGTTTTCACACAATTGTTAACGCTTTAGATTTTCTGATATGCAAACTATAACAACAAAACAGTGATAAAGGAAAAATGCAGCTGTACAAATATTATGCTTCTGAAAAGACTTGTAAAAGCCAAAATAGAAAGAATTTAATGCCGTACTGTCCCAAGTTTTTCATTGTGTGAATGCACAGTTATCCTCCATTTTTTTCACAGAATACCTTTTCCTGATCTGTTGTGGAAGGTCTTAAACCAGCAGACCCTTTTCTAAACAAGCTAGGTTCCCAGTTCCCCTAACAAATTTGTATACTGCCTACTTTTGTTTCACAAGATACCTCAGAAAGAGGTATTAAAATGGCTTATGTAAAATATTTTACTGTAAGTTACAAATTAAACACAAATGGCCTGAAATAGGAACATAACTACAAGTTATAGGGCTCCATAATGTTTTTTGGGACCCCTTTCTCAAAGGAATGGTCCACACACTAGTGTCAGTAGAAATGCCCCACTAAAGTGTAGAGTTAAGTGGTCTTTTGTACTTTCTAATAAAAAGAACTTCTGGTGGTGCATGCGTGGTGCAATGCAAGACACATGTTTGTTCCATTAGCTCCACAACACTTAGGGAAGACATCCTGCTCCCCAGGGCTAGCTTTAATTTTGGCTGCCTTTACCATCTCCAGGGTATAACCTCATGCTTGCTGTCAAGCAAAAGAGTTGCATGGAAGCTCCTCACTTAAGTTCTTACCAACTATCTCATCAGAACTAGGAAATGTCCTAAGTTGTCCCAAAAGAGCCGCTTGACACTGCATGACTCCCCAGACCTATAAGCCAATTCTTTAACACTCAGCAATCACTCTGAAAACTGTGAGTACTCATCACCTCACTAGGGAGGATTTAGACATGGCTGGAAGAAACTTGCCTACTGTCAATACTCTCACACAAGAAATAGTGGCATGAGGGAGTCGCACAGACAGGCTGGAAATGAAACATTGTGAGTCTAGCATATAATGACTTGATAAATAAATATGAAACACTCTCAGATAACTTCCAACAAGTCCAGGCACATGTAGAGGATTTAGAAAATTGTAACAGATGCAACAATCTACATATATGTGGAATACTGGAGACGGTCACACAAGCTGTTACCAAATTGTTTCATTAACTTTTACGTATGCAAAATCCAGACTTCTCAATACAACATATAAACATGATAACACTGTGCTCAGGGATCAAATTAATAAAAAAAAAAATCACCCAAGCTGCTTAATGTATATATCATACATTAAATAAATTGAACAATAAGCAGTGCTTCCATGCCCTTAAAACTGAATTTCGGATTGATGTGGACTTAAAAAAACACATCTACCACTGAGCTAACCAACCGCAAATTACAAGACAAATGCATCAATTATATGATATGAGAATTTAATGGTCGAGATGTACAGTATATAGTCAATTGGACCGATTTGTCTGGAATATCCCCACATGCATTATTTGACCTGCCTGTGGAGGTCACACTATCTGGTGAGTGTGATTCTGAGGTGAGGTGAACTGAGGTGGCAGAGCACATATGGTGATTATTGTTTAAAGAAGGTACACACAATTACTATGGGCACTTTATGATTCATGAGGACTTATTTAATTAAAAGTTTCTTTTTTCTTTCCATTTCACTTGATATACATTTATAACATAGCATAGGCTACATAGTCATGCTATGCTATGTAGCGGTGTAGCTATGCTATGTTATACGTGTCTATCAAGTGTAATGGAAAGGAAAAAAACTTTCATTTAAATAAATCCTTATAAATCATCAAAATTCCAACTTGCAAGATCATTGGTATGGGGAGGGGAGGGGGAGGGGGAGGGGGAACGGTAGGGAGAGGGAAGGAGTGGGGTGGGGTAAGTGTAGGAGAAGGGTACATGAGGGGGAAAGGGTCACTGTGCTGAAAATCCTCTGCTCTTTTGAGTCTCCCTCTCGCCTATTGGGTTGTCCACCCTCCCCGCCCAACTGGGCCCTCCAATCTCCGGCCTCATCATTGGAGGAGGGCGGAGGGGAGTGAGGGGGAGATGGAGACTCAACATCCCAAATCTACATTTTATAACCTACAATGTTAGAGGGTTAAATACCCCAGAACAATTTAGCACTGCGTTACTTTTACGGACAATTGAACGGTCGTGCAACGCCGTACCCAAATAAAATTGATGTTTTCACGTCTACTAACTACGAGAAAGATTTATGTAATTTTTATAGTTTTTTTGTTTTTTTAATAGTAACGGCGGCGATCTGCGATTTTTTGCGGGATTGCGGCGGACAGATCAGACCCCTAACTGACATTTTTGACAGTGAAATTACTACAGTAATCAGTGCTAAAAATATACACTGTTACTGTAATAATGACACTGGCAGGGAAGGGGTTAACCCTATGGGTGATCAATGGGTTAAATGTGAGCCTAGGGGAGGGATTCTAACTGTGGGGGGGCGTGGTTTGTGATAAGGGAGTAACACATCCATAAATTACACTTTGCTACAATGTAAAGTAGTTAGTGTAAAGCTTGTATAACAGTGTAAATTTGCTGTCCCGCTGGAAACAAAGGTGAGTACAACCCTAAGTGAACATGTCCAAATTGGGCCCAATTTGTAATTTTCCCTCCCCGGTGTCATGTTACTCATTAGTGTTACAAGGTCTCAGGTGTGAATAGGGAGCAGGTGTGTTAAATTTGGTGTTATCGCTCTCACTCTCATACTGTTCACTGGAAGTTCAACATGGCACCTCCTGGTAAAGAACTCTCTGTTAATTTGAAAGAAAGAATTGTTGCTCTACCTAAAGATGGCCTAGGCTATAAGAAGATTGCCAAGACCCTGAAACTGACCTGCAGCATGGTGGCCAAGACCAATTAGCCATTTAACAGGACAGGTTCCACTCAGAACAGGCCTCGCCATGGTCAACCAAAGTGCATATGCTCAGCATCATGTCCAGAGGTTGTCTTTGGAAAATAGATGTATAAGTGCTGCCAGCATTGCTGCAGAGGTTGAAGGGGTGGGGGATCAGCCTGTCAGTGCTCAGACCATACGCCGCACACTGCATCAAATTGTCCTGCATGGCTGTCATCCCAGAAGGAAGCCTCTTCTAAAGATGATGCACAAGAAAGCCTGCAAACAGTTTGCTGAAGACAAGCAGACTAAGGATATGGATTACTGGAACCATATCCTGTGGTCTGATAGGACCAAGATGAACATATTTAGTTCAGATGGTATCAACCGTGTGTGGCAGCAAACATGTGAAGAGTACAAAGACAGGTGTGTCTTGCCTACAGTCAAGCATGGTGGTGGGAGTGTCATGGTGTGGGACTGCATGAGTGCTGCCAGCACTGGGGAGCTACAGTTCATTGAGGGAACCATGAATGCCAACATGTACTGTGACATACTGAAGCAGAGCATGATCCCCTCCCTTCAGGGACTGGGCCTCAGGGCAATATTCCAACATGATAATGATGACCCCAAACACACCTCCAAGATGACCACTGTCTTGCTAAAGAAGCTGAGGGTAAAAGTGTTGGACTGGCCAAGCATGTCTCCAGAACTAAACTCTATTGGGTATCTGTGGGGCATCCTCAAATGGAAGGTGGAGGAGCGCAAGGTCTCTAACATCCACCAGCTCCGTGATGTCGTCATGGAAGAGGAAGAGGATGGAAGAGGACTCCAGTGGCAACCTGTGAAGCTCTGGTGAACTCCATGCCCAGGAGGGTTAAGGCAGTACTGGAAAATAATGTTGACTACACAAAACAGACACTTTGGAACCAATTTGAACATTTGCACTTAGGCGAGTACTCACTTTTGTTGCCAGCGGTTTAGACATTAATGGCTTGTGTGTTGAGTTATGTTGAGGGGACAGCAAATTTACACTGTTATACAAGCTGTACACTCACTACTATACATTGTAGCAACGTTTAATTTCTTCAGTGTTGTCACATGAAAAGATATAATAAAAAATTTACAGAAATGTGAAGGTTGCACTCACTTTTGTAAGATACTGTATATATTTATAAATATATATACTTTACAGTATAGGCTGTTTAAAACACTATGGACACAAATAAATTATTATTTTAATACAAATGAGACTGGAATTCTACTCTAAATGGATTTTATTGCTAAAAATGCATTCAAATCTAAAAATGATGAGAATATAACAAAGAAAATAAGACAACTAGTAGGGGAAGGAAGTAAATAAGGAAAATTATATATATATATATATATATATATATATATATATATATATATATATATATATATATATATATATAAATATAGAATGTATTTCCATGTTTTACTTTGCATCAAACTAGCTTATAGAAGAAAATGAATGGGAGTTGGATTTGTGAGAGTTTTGCATATGGGAGTTCTAAACTCTTATAAGAGTAGTTTTGGAGCTTAAGAAATAGTGCTACCTAATCGTTTCACATTCTACTTCAGTATATTGAAAATCTTCATTACTGAGGCACTTGTGTGCTGTCAAAATTGATTGAATGTTTGTCACACATTTTAGGCTTTTTCTAACTGCTGTTTCTAGATTCTACATCCTAATGCCTCTAGTTCTCTGCCTCAGAAAACCATTTATAAAAGAACTAGATGTTTGCAACTCCAAAGAAATTATACCATTTTGAGACAGATTAGTACTTGTAGCTAGCTAATAAAATTACAAATTTGTCATGATAATGACAGGGAGTTGACTGATATGAAGCAGCAGCTTTGCGCTGAAAGCAGTTACACTGTATTCAAAATGAACCTAGCACAGTAAATGCAATGCAAATACTTTAGTCATTAACATGGTAATGGTTACTGTACATTGATTTATTTCTAGCTAATAATGCTATAGCATGGTCTCTGCCATTGAAACCATTTTTTTTTAATGCTTAACTGGTGCTCTTGATAGTGAAGTCTAATAACTGCCCTTCTGATTCTTAAAATGGAAAAATAAAATCCAATGCCAACTGTGTGGACTACTAAACCCTGCTGTCCAAATCCCAAAGATGCTTTATTAATCGTTTGGCCAAGCTGTTCATTCATAGTTTTATAGAAAGCTTCAAGCTGAAGTTTAGCTAAACATTTTATTTTTCTGTACTGCTTTAGTTACATTACTTACCTGCACAACTTTTTTCAGCAGGAATATTGGGAAACATGGCAAGAGGTGGTGAGATATGCTGGAGGGTTTATTGATGCTGGCTGCTCGGGAATCTATTGTCCTTGGGGGAGATCTATTGTTGCATGGGGGTCTAATGTTGGTGGGTGTTTAATTGTTCCTGGGAGGAATATACTGTTAAGGGAGTTGTCTAATGATGCTGGCTGCTAGAAGATTTATTGTTGTTGGGGGGGTCCATTGTTGCTGAGGGAGGATCTATTGTTGCTGGGGCGTATTTGTTGCAGAGATCTATTATTGCTGGGGGGGGTCTATTGTTGCTGGCGGAGATCTATTATTGCTGATGAGATGGACTTTTGTTGCTGGGGGTGTCTGTTGTTCCTGCGGGATCTATTTTTTCTGGGGGAAATCTATTGTAGCTGGGGGGAACTATTATTTCTGGGGGGATTTATTGTTGCAGGGGATCTATTTTACTGTCTGTCTTGTTATCATTCCAAACAACTTACTTAGCACCACAAAATGATTCTTGATTCTCTTAAAGGGGTAGCGCAAGGTGGTGGGTAGGGGGTGGAACCAAGGGACGGTACTGGGAGATAGGTAGGGGACAGGGTTAAGGTGTGACTAGGAATGGGGGATACCTGCACCTATTCTTTGAGAAAAAAAGCCCTGCTTACCTGTAATGTAGTATGTCCAACAATATGGTGGCTTCCCTGTCCTTTTCCTGCTGCTGAACTTCGGGTGCTGTGGGGGTTAACAGCATTGGGTCTCCTGAGTGACTTAGCTGCACTAAGGTTGACTTGAATGACTTCTCCACTGAGAAAAGTGAGTGGATGAGAATCTGATCAGTCACAGGATTTTCTTCTAAATGTACAGATCATGTTACAGGCAGTGTATTCAGTGAAAGAACTTTGATCAAAGAAGGAGAGGGCAGAAGGGCGCTTCTCCCAGCTGGATCATCTTTAGTGGAACTGAGCCTGGAAACCAGAAGCTATCCACCCCCACAGTGCTGGAATTACAGCAGCAGGAAGAGGGCAGGACAGCCCTTCAGTAAAGATTTCTACAGAATCCAGCAGCCTGCATTTCTTGGGACATCCTTCAATGTAGGTAAGTATTGTAAATAAAGTAGTAACAAAAAAACATATTTTTTAATTAAACTTGAGCTTTAACTTTTGTAGATATCATATAAAATAAATATATGATTTTCTCTACAGAATACAAGCATAATCTCCCCACTCATAACTGCTTGTTTATAAAAATGTACAAAATTGGGATAAATAAATGAGCTGCTTAACCAGGGACTTTTGTCATTCTGGGTGGACATCATATGACGTCCTGCAAGAATACACCTCTCAGTGGCACAATCAGTCACTGGCTGTGTCCACCACAGCCGATAACTGATCACTATACCGACCTTTTGTTAGTACCATGTGATCGCTGATACCAATCACAGCAGATCACATGACAATTGTAAACAATATATGGCTTCCTTTAATGCTATGCATTGTATACAATTGTTTTAACATATGTTAACATTGTATTGCTCTGGTCACAGTGTATTAAAAAAAAAATTTAAAAAGAAAAAAAAATGTATTACAAAATATATATATTTTTTAAATACTGTCACCAGTCAATGCCCCTGATCAATATTACCTATTTGCAAAATTGTAAAACAGAAACGAAGAATAACTTCTTTTTCTTTTCAAAATATTCAGTCTTTTTTTTTTGTTTTTTTTAGCAAGTGATTAACCACTTCCTCCTGGGCACTTATACCCCCCCATGTTTTTACCACCCCATGTTCACAGGTACAATCAACACTCCCCTTGTTCAACCCTGCTACTGTAGACGAGGTTGCAAAACTTATTTCTAACTCCCACCTGTGCACTTGTACCCAGGACCCATTTCCCTCTAAAATACTGTGGTCACCCTCCTTATGTGCCCTACACTCTCTAACCCACATTTCAATCTCTCCCTCTCTTCTGGCATTTTCCCCAACTCCCTAAAACATGCATTAGTCACCCATACCCATACCTAAAAATCCTTTCTTGTACCCCACCAATCTCAACCTACGCCCAATCTCAATGTTCCCCATTTCCTCCAAACTCCTTGAATGCCTGGCCTACCACCAACTCATTAAAAATAACCTTCTTGATCCCCTTCAGTCTGTATTTTTTCCTAAAGTCACAAATGACTTACTAACAGAAAAAAAAAACAATAGACATTAATATTTATTCATTTTTCTGGCCCTTTTGGCTGCCTCTGATATGGTTGCCCCCCCCTCCTCAAAAAAACATTACTCCATTGGTCTCCGTTGCTGTGCTCTTCACTTGCTCTCACTCTACCTATCCCCCCCCCCCGCACCTTCAGTGTGACCCTGTGAGAGATACAAATTATTTGTGCAGTCTTTGTAGTGGTTCAAGATAAAAAGGAAAAAGAAAAAAGAAAGTCCAGTGAGTGATTGCTTTGCTAGTGATCTCCACTACTCCTCTGCATACTACTAAAAGTGCTTAATATTTCTTCAATGGTGAGGGGGGGCGACCACTGAAGCTGCGGGCCGCATGAGCTGAGAGATTTCCAAGGAGAACAGGGATTGCCACAGACTGAGAGAGCTCTCACCTCACTGAGAGAAATCTCACATTCACCGACACAGCCCTCTACTTGATCACTAGCTGCACCCGCTGAATGCCCCGGTGGCGCAGAAAATTCCTCCAGCCGAAGAAACTCACTGAGTTTTTTTCAGCCACATCTGCTCGGCTCCTCCCGCTAGTGGAGCTCTGGTGACCAGGACGCCAAATGAACACGGTTCAACAGCAGAGTCTCATGGAGCTGAAGCAGCTGGTTCTGGATTCACAACTCCATCCACTGGAAGTCTGGTCAAATCCAAGTCCAGGCGAGACACAGAAGGGACAAATGGAGCTGACAATGCCACAGGTGAGCGAGACAAACTTACAGCATACTATGGACACTGGCCCCACTGACCCCCATAGCATCTTTTCCTACAAGTAGTCAACCCATCTCTGACGCTACATTAAAGGAGATGCTATTATCCCTTGGAGCCTCTCTGCAAGCTGACTTATTACCAGGGCTGCATCAATGTAGAGCTGAAGCAAAAAAAATTGGGAGATAGAATGAAACAAGTGGAGGAGAAGATGTATGATTTTTCCACTTCCTTTAATACAATGGTAGACATACATGAAGTTCATACAGAAGAACTACACTGGATCAGATCTAAACTGGCAGATTTAGAAGATAGGTCTAGGCAAAATAACCTCAAGATGCGTGGTATTCCATTACTCAATCACAACGACCGCACTACACAAAAGATGTCTTCCTCACTGCCTTGCCTAACCTATCCTCACCCAATCTTACCTGTCTTATTGATCGCATCCACCACATTCTGAATCCACCACACCTCCCGGCGGAAGTTCCTCAAGATGTACACCTCATGGTGCACATTTTCCAAGTCAAGGAGAAAGTGCTAGACACCTTCAGGCAGGTGGATTTACTTCCAGAGAAAATTAGGAATCTCCAAGTCTTCCCAGACTTCTTCCAATATACTATGCAAAGTCGTAATAATCTATTCACTGTTACCAAGACACTATGCAACCATAACATCACCTATAAATGGAAATATCCTGCCAGACTAGTGTTCACTAATGAAGGATCATCCAAAACAATCCATTCCTTGGAGGAGTGAACCACTCTACTCAAGAGCTGGGATATTGTCCGGTAAACACAACCATACCCTGGCTCTTCATCCAAGCATAAAATACCTGGCCTCTGGTCGAAAGTCTCACAGAGACAGTAAACTTCTCAATCTAAATTACAGGCAATCCCTGATCTTCCACTTGAGTACACTACACTGTACTCCTTTTCTCCACGTTTTTTGCAGCTTGTGCTGTTCGAAACCCATTACTAGGGTCTTCTTGTTTTACTCTTCCTAATAGAGGCTTTTCTTACTGTTTGTTTCCATTGGGACACATGTTGTATATTTTTTGCTACGTCCTCTCTGTTGATCTGCTTTTCTTTACCCAATAATCTAAGCACAGTACTAATTTTTGGAGCACCTCAAAAAACATCCACAATGACTTTACCCACCATTCGGCAACCAAGTGGCTGGTGCCTTTCTGTTGACCACTTGCCAAGTTTGTACCTCTCTCTGTATACTTCATATCTACTTCCTTCAGATCCTACCATACCTGCAAATATTTATGGGACTTAACATTCTATCCCTAAATGCTAATGGACTCACTCACCCAGCCAATAGAAGCTCTATATGGAAGGAAGCCTGAAGTCATCAAGTGGACATACGTACAATCCAAGAAACCCACTTTCAAAGAGATGCCATTCCACCTTGCCAACATCAGAACTTCATCATATCTTTCAATCTACTGCCTCTGTCAAAAAAAGAGGAATCCTGCTGGCTGTTAGGGACTCTGTCTCTTTTACTCTACACAACTCCATTCTTGACCCCGACTGTAGATACATTATCCTGATCTGTACTGTTCATACTAAGCTATTGATACTTGTATCTGTATATGCTCCCAATTTTCACCCCCCGAGATTTTTACGCAAACTCCAGGGTGTGAAAAAGTAACTTACTATTGTGGGGTGATTTTAACATTGTACCTGAGCCTTCTCTTGACTCTTTTTCACTGGGTAGAGTTTGGACACCTTCCCTACAAGACCTACTACACAGGGAAGAACTGTATGATGCATGGCGAAGTTTACACGCAAATTATTTCACCTTTTTTTCTTCTAGGCATAAATCTTATTCAAGGATAGACCTACTTGTAGTAGACAAATGGCTTCTCCAACAGACATCCTCCACTGCCATACACAACATTACTTGGTCTGATCATGCAGGGATCACTATCACCCTGCAACTAGGTAGTCCCACCCCAAGAGTCTCTACCTGGCGTTGCAACAACGCAGTAGTATAATCTCTTGAGAATAGTAAACTATTGACTCAGCATTTGGAATCCTTCTTTTCAAACAATGTTACCCCTGATGTGTCTGTCACTATGCTCTGGAATACCCATAAGGCCTACATGAGGGGCATCTTAATCCAACTGAGCTAGGACCAAAAAGCAGTACCAGACCTCTCTAAATAAAATATTACATGACATTCATCTTCTGGAGATCCGAAATAAAACCTGCCCTACGTCCCATACATCAGACTGCTTAATTAATCTATGTAGGGAGCTACGGGCACTCATGATTCAGGACCATGAGAAGTACATGCGCTCCCTCAAACCAAAATAATACTCACAACACAACAAAGCAGGAAAATTTCCAGTAGCTAGACTAAAAGCACGTAGAACAAAGTCCAAAAGTCCATTCCTCATCCACCCTTTTACTAAATCAAAACTCCTTAATCCGCAAGAAATTGTGGACGCTTTTGTGGATTATTGTGGGTCATTGTACAATTTAACCACTTACCGACCGGTCACGTTGACCGTACTGCAGCAAAGTGGCTCGATATCATCCAGCGATGTAGACCTACGTCGCTGGACTCCTCCCCTTGTGGGTGGCGCGCGCCCACCGCCGGAGGCTCGCTCCCGCTGTTTTCAGTCACAGCGGGAGTCGGGCCAGGGGAAGAGAGGCGGTAGTTGATAGATGCTCCACTGTGGCTGACATGCCAGTCACCTGCTGCTTGAGGGTGTCTACCTTTTGATTTGAGCATTTATTTGATCTCCAATGCCCAGGAGTTCATATTGGCTTAGTGGGAAAGGACCAGACACTGGAGCTCCTGTGCTGTAACCATTGGGGTCATTTCTGAGTTTAGGAGATCTACTGATGGCAACTGAGGAAAGAAGGGTGTCAATGCAGGAGTGGGAATGGGAGAAGGGGACCCCTACTCCAGGTGCTCTGAGACTGTAGAGCTTTTTGGTATGGGCACCATGTTGTCTTTTTTTCTCTGCTGATTTGGAGGCCATCTTGGCCAGCACCATAGCCAAGGAAGGAGCAATGGAAGTGGCAATGAAACCAGGAAGTGTTTCCTTAAGTCTTGCTAAAAAGGATGGCCAGTAGGAACTCTTTCTTCAGCCCGGGCATTGAGGAAAACACCTCGGGTGATTAGTTAAAGACAGGTGAGAAAGCTTGGTTGGCTTGGAGTTCAGCTCATCTGGGTCCACTCAGATCCATAGTCAGGACACGCCTCCTCTCATTTATTTTAAGCTCCTAAATTGCACTAAACCTTAAGGGGATCTCTTGTATCACGGTTGAACTAATTTGGCTGTGCTAAGATGAAGGAAAAGTGTAGAGTATTTTCAACATGCCCCTATTTCCCTTACAACATAAAAAACATGAAAATAGCATATTCAGAAGGAAGTTAACAATGGCAGCTCATCATCCCCTCATTATTTTAAATCTGCTAAATTGCACTCTTTGCGCAGCCTTTGACTTTGGCGTAAAATATAACAAATGTGATTGTGTTGATATGATGAAACTTTGTCAATTTCTATATAACTCAATTAGGCATAAACCATAAAGGGTATCATTGATGCACTAGTGATGCAAAATACAGAACAGACAATATTGGTTTTGGTGCAATGATGGCATTGCTAATTTGATATTGTTGCATGTATTAAGATCATGGATTATGATTCATGCATAATATTATAGTACAAAGACAAGTGTGTATGAGAGAGCATCAACATAAAATACAGTATTTTACTGTATTGTTTTTTATTGTTTCAAATTCTAAATGAAATTTTATGCCCATGGACAGCTAAAACAATTTTTTCAACACTTACTGTATTCACTAAGGCAGAGACGAGTGAGCAAAGTGTTGTAAGTTATATAAATCAAACATAAGTCATCATTCACCTGCTCTAAATTCATTAAAGCTAAAATGTGATTGGTATGGGTTACTACAACACTATTGCTCTTCAAAATGTGGGTATTTAAAAGCCTTTCATCTTAACACTCTTCTTATAATTCCAGTAATCCCATGTTCCCAAGCACTCTCTTGCATAAAAATATATTTATTTGGCTAATGATTTACTGTGTTTTTTCTTGTAAAACGAACATTGTGATCTATGCCAGTGACTGTCATTCCTGGCTGTCTGAAGAGTTGGCACGACCATTCACAGAATCCCTTATATTGGCAAATTTGCTTCAGCAATTAAATCTGAGACACAGCTGCCTGCGCTTTCCAAGCTTACAATAGAAATAACTGTCATGCTCGTTATATTGTATTTCATTGTAGATTTTTTTCTTTTCTTGTATTTATTTATTTTTAGGTAAGATGAATGCCACTACAAGGGACAATAACTACACATTTCTTTGATCTTGCTTTTATTTAAATAAAACCATTTTTAAAATATATATACAAATTGTGATATTTGGCACAGAAGATGTAGCTACTTTAACAGATGTACCAAAATGTTAAATTATTAAGATTTACATACGCTTTATAAGTAGTTAACACAAAACAACCAGATTCTTGCTTAATGAAGATGATTCAAAGATCAGTTCATATTATTGTGGGTTACCGCACTTTAAATGCTATAATTGATGTTTTCACTGTTCTATTGAATATGCTTATCTATTTAGTCTTCCAAAACCTGACTCCCTTTTTGTATGTAGACTATTGATTTACATAATGTGTCAGTAAATACTTTATATACACTAGACTGTCAAAATGAAAATAATGAAATAGCGTTTTGACATATTGTGATCCTTCTGTTTCAGAATCCTGGCTAACAATCTGTAGCACAGCATGTGCAATTTCTTCAGCAGCAATTATTTCTCAAGCAGAGGTGTTGGGATTGAGGGCTACAGAGTAGAAGAAACATAATTTGCAGAATTTAGTGAAGACAAGCATGGAACATATGTTTTAGTGTGTATACTGGAAACACCTGAAATGCTCAAGGGCTTAATATGAACATGCAACTATTCAGTAGGATAATGAAGAGTTGCTATGTAGATATAGCATTGTATATGAAGTTTAGATACATCTACATTATAGTGGGGACATTTTTTAACCAAGGTGCGCAAGGAAGTAGCAAGGGGAGGAGTTTGGCTATTTATTTAAGACAGATAGAGGGTTTCAGAAATACTCCTCAGTAGGATAAAAGTGACTCTGAACAAAAATAAAATATGCTTCTGACATTTGTGACAGGCCAGATTGGAAAATGTAGAAAGTATAGTGATAAATTAGGCATAGATGTATGCAAACATCTGTCAGGGATTACAGGTGCAGTGAGCATAAACACAGTAAACTCCTAGAAAGCCTAGGCACCAATCGATTTACCCTGGATAGTGGTCCAATTGGGTCTGAGCCATGCCTGTTCAGTCCCCATAATAAAATGATTTTAACTACTTCAGCTCTGGAAGGTTTAACCCCTTCATGACCAGGTAATTTTTTGCGATACCTCACTGCGTTAGTTTAACTGACAATTGCACAGTCATGTGACACTGTACCCAAATAAAATTGGTGTCTTTTTTTCCCACAAATAGAGATTTATTTTGGCAATATTTGATCACCACTGTGGTTTCTAGTTTTTTGCGCTAAAAAAAAAAACAACATATTTTACTTTCTGCTAAAAAAACATATCTAATAAAAAAATAAAAAAAATAATCAATAAAAAAATTCTGCTACATTTTGGTAAAAAAAAAAAAAAAATCCCAAAACCAATATTGATTGATTTGAGCAAGAGTTATAGAGTCTACAAATTGTGGGATATATTTATGGAATTTTTCTTTTTTTACTAGTAATGGCAGCGATCAGCAATTGTTAGTGGGATTGTGACATTGTGGTGGAAAAATCTGACACTAAGTGGCACTTTTTGAGGACCAGTGATACCCATACAGTCACTGTACTAATGACACTGGCAGGGAAGGGGTTAACATCAGGGGCGATCAAAGGGTAAATGTGTTCCCTGGGAATACTTGCCAACCATGTGGGGGTGCTTTGACTGGGGGAAGACAGAGATCCAGGTTAGCAGAAACAACGATCCCTGCATGCCAGTGATATTTAGGCTTGCTGGACTCGATTTGTCCAATCACAGCGGGAGTGGGTCTCCAGCAGGTTGCCCTCATCTACAGAGGGTAGATGAAACATGTTTCATCTACCCTCTGTAAGGAGGTTCTTTGCAGCCAGTATCAGCATGATCTAAGGAAAAAGTCTCAAATATGAGAGGACAAGTGAGACAATGATTCATATGTGCTGGTGGCATAGCTTAGCCTAACACTGCCTAACCACAAAATTTGAAGTCAACTTGACAGTTATATTTACATGTACATGCTTTCCCCTTGGGTGAGTCTCCTTCTTTGGGTGCATTGTATCCAATCTACTCCTTCCAGAGCTGGTTGCACATGACTTCCCCCCCCCCATTCCTGGCTGTGGTTCAGGCACTCCATGTCTCTCATCATGACCTTGTACCAATAGGATCCCCTGTTTGTGAAATGCATAGTTATCCATTGGAGATGATACATTGATTCTGTCATTTGGCCCTGTACATGGAAGAGTTTTGCATACCCATATCTCCAATTGCTAAGTTTATTCTTTATCGGCCATTTGAACAGGTTTCTTTGTACAGCTATGCAAAAGCCATTTGATACATGGGAGTAACTTCTAAAAGAGGGGGGGATTTCCTTTGAACACATGTACTAAAGTAGGTTCTGCCACCGTCCCTGCATGTATATATTTTGGGGGTTGCTGGTGCCTCAAACCAGATAGAATGGGACTTTGTGGGCAAGTGAATGGTTACACATAGGAATTTAGGATATATATATATCAAGGAAAAGACAATATAAAAAGAATAGTATTTAATCCATAAATACCAATAGGATATATACAAAAGGCATTTGGTGAGAATTGTGCTTGGGGCAGAGGCCCAAGTGTGAGGAAGAAAAAGATGATTCGACAGAATCAGTGACAGTGGTGCATCTGGTGACTTTAAACATGGATTTTTTCTGTTTTCCAATGGATGTTGAAAAGGAAGTTAATTCCAGAAAGAATCCTAGATTTCTGACGCGTTTCGGCTCTATCATGGGCCTTTCTCAAAGCGTTCAGTCACACAGTCTGTGGTCTATGAGAGTAACATGGGATGTAAGGATTATTGAACAAATCCTCTAGAGTATATCCAATACAATCTTGATATTAATAATGTTTGAAAATTACATACATGGGTGTAGCCATTGTTCCTGCGCAGAGGCCCTCTATCCGTTCACAACGAACAAGAACAATGGCTACACCCATGTATGTAATTTTCAAACATTATTAATATCAAGATTGTATTGGATATACTCTAGAGGATTTGTTCAATAATCCTTACATCCCATGTTACTCTCATAGACCACAGACTGTGTGACTGAACGCTTTGAGAAAGGCCCATGATAGAGCCGAAACGCGTCAGAAATCTAGGATTCTTTCTGGAATTAACTTCCTTTTCAACATCCATTGGAAAACAGAAAAAATCCATGTTTAAAGTCACCAGATGCACCACTGTCACTGATTCTGTCGAATCATCTTTTTCTTTCTCACACTTGGGCCTCTGCCCCAAGCACAATTCTCACCAAATGCCTTTTGTATATATCCTATTGGTATTTATGGATTAAATACTATTCTTTTTATATTGTCTTTTCCTTGATATATATATCCTAAATTCCTATGTATAACCATTCACTTGCCCACAAAGTCCCATTCTATCTGGTTTGAGGCACCAGCAACCCCCAAAACATGGGAGTAAGTTGTTTCTATATAGGATGCATTAAATGCTTTTCTTGATATGTTTTTTTGATATTTTAATAACAATGTAATAAATGTATTTTTCACATATACGAGTACTCTTTTTTCTTCTTGGGAAAGGAATCTACACATCTACATAATCTGTACTACTTTTGATTTTCTCACTTTTTATGCTATACACAAGCCAATTATCCATAAATTCAGCTTGAAGCCACAAATGCAATGCACACCTGTAGAACCAAAATAAAAAACTGCTTATTTGCATAATTTTAAAAGTCAAAACAAAGTAACAATGCAGCAATAAAAACTCTATGAGAATAAATACTTACACCTTAAACTTGCCAATGCATAAAAATAGAAAAATAAAAAGTCAAAAATGCATATAATAGTTCCAAAACAAATAACTCCACACCATTCATAAATATACCTCTTATCACAGAAAAGGTCTAATAGTGAATTTGTCTTCAAGGCTTCAAGGAAGGAAAAAGAGGGGGGTGGATTTGTACCTGTCTTCATCAACTGCAAAATTCAATAAGAGAAGGGCCCTAATCCACTGTTTCTTTGTTTCTTCCCTAAACATCCATAGCTCAAAGAGAAGGAAAATCCATAGTGCTCAATGTTGTCATATACAAATATTTGTAATGTAATGTGGAACAAAAATTATTCCACTCACAAAAAACTGTGCTTCCTACAACAAACAAGTGCACTGGATGATTGCACTTGTTTGTTTCATGAAGCATGGTATTTTTGTGAGTGGAATAATTTTATTTGGAAATATATTTATATAATTACAGTGAACACTATAATTTATTCTTCTCTTTGAGCTACTGACATTTACGGGAAGAAACGGTGGATGATAATCCTTTCTAGATTGAATGACAACATTGATGAGGACTGGTGGAATCCTCCTTTTTCTTCCTTGATGACAAATGCTTTTATAGAACTCTTCTGATATAGGAGGTCTTTTTATGTAGGTGAGAGATATGGGCACGCAGATGTGTAAGTGCACCTTATGAATATTACCGTATATGTGCTGGAAATCTTACTAAAGATAGAATTTGAAGACATTTTTAATTGTTTTGACTTTCATTTTTTTTTGACCCATTATATGATTTTTTTAAAACAGTTTTTATGTATTTTTATATTTTGGCAAGTTTAAGGTATAGGTATTTCTTCTGATAGAGTTAATAGCACTGCACTGTTGTTTAGTTTTAATTTTTGAACTTGGGTGTAAAATACCTTTCAGTACTGGCTAGCTTTATTATATATATTATTGGGGTTAGGCATAGTTGGCATGCAGCTTTTATTGTAATTAATTTGCATAATATATTACATTTTGTTTTCTATGCATCAATATTCCAAAACATTGAATGAATTAGCACTTATAGCCTACAATTTTATTGTATGGAAAATCATAAAAGTCCATTTTAACTTTTTTTTACACTACCATATTTTTTAGCTGATGTTTTTTATACGTGTTTGTATTTGTACTTTGCATTTGTTTTTTTGTTTTTTTTAATGAATTATAAAAATGCTTCTTTAATGTGTGGTAGGTACAGAGAGCAATAACAGATATACAAAAGCTGAAAATAGACATGCTTAGTATAGCATTGGCATTGGAAGAATCAAGAGACTATTAATTAGAAGAGCTTACTAGCCATTTATATAGCTGTTAATTGTCTTTATTACCTGGAGTGTGACTGCATACTTAGATAAAAATAGGGGACATGACATCAGCTCTAGCATTTGGTCTAAACTGATTGGGTCAGTGTTGCCACTTGTAGTTCTTTAGTTCTGAGTTGGAATGCCCACTAAAGGAATATATTTGTAAAGTTTTATAACTAAAATAAAAGGGGTCTGGGTTCCCCTAGTCAAGAAATGTACAAGTGTACAGAAACAACTAATTGTAACAAGAAATACTTCCACTTATGTGCAGGTGGCAGAGCTTGAGGGCAAATACACTGTCATATTAGACTCTGAAGTTGAGAGATATGGGCACACAGATGTGTGAGTGTACATTGTGAATATTACCTATGTATTGGGAATCTTACTAAAGATAGAATTTGAAGACATGTTTAATTGTTTTGGCTTTCATGTTTTTTTGGACCATTATATTAATTTTTTTTAAAAGTTTTTATGTATTTTTATGTTTTGGCAAGTTTAAGGTATAGGTATTTCTTCTGATAGAGTTAATAGCACTGCACTGTTATTATGTTTTGACTTTGGAACTTTGGTGGGAAATGCCTTTCAGTACTGGCTAGCCTTTAATTATTTATGTTATTGAGGCTAGGCATATTTGGCATGCAGTTTTTCTTGTAATTTATTTGCATAATTTATTTTATTTCCTATTACAAGCCTTAGTATTCATAAACATTGAACAAATCAGCATTTAAAGCCTACAATTTTATTGAAAGGAAAACCATAATAGTTTAAGTCTGCCTTAACCCTTTTTTTAACACTCATACTATATTTTTTTAGCTGATGTTTTTTATACATGTTTGAATTTATATATTTTGTTTTATATGAATTATAAAACGTCTTCTTTAATGTGTAGTAGGTGCAGAGAGCAGTAACATAATACAAAAGTTGAAAATAGACAGACTTAGTATAGCATTGGCGGTATCAGGAGGCTATACATTTGATTAAATAGAAGAGCTTACCAGCCATTACTATAACTGTTAATGAGTTAATATTGTCTTTATTACCTGGAGTGTAACTGCATACTTAGATAAAAGTAGGGGACATGACCTCAGCTCTAGCACCTGGTCTAAACTGACTGGGTTAGTGTTGCAATTTGTAGTTCTTTAGTACTGAGTTAGCATGCTCACAAAAGGAAGACACATGTAAAGTTTTATAACTGAAATAAAAGGGGTCTGGGTTCAAGAAAAACTAATTGGAACAAAAAATACTTCCACTTATGTACAGGTGGCAGAGCGTGAGGGCAAATACACTTATATTAGACTGCAGTCTACTATAATTGTTACATTTTTTTGTATGTGCCATAAAAAGGGAATCTTATAAATGCACTAAACCTAATTTAAATTTTGAAAGATAAAAGAGAGAAATTTTGCCTAATTTTGCACTTAGAATTCCTTCTTAAATATTATACTTTTTATCTGAATAAAATACAATGAACATTTCAACAGTGGCAAACATTATAATATACTGCTCACCCTTTCCAAGAAACAACACATTTAAATTAGTATAGTTCCTGTGGGATATAAATAGAATTACACTGAAGCTTCAGTTAGTATCAGTTTGCATTCCTTTTAAGTTTGTCCTCAAGAACAAATTCTTTTCTAACACATATTCATGCATTATGGGCTACTTTAACCTTCAATTGTTATTTAAAAATATTAGTTACAAACTGCACACTACTTTATGAAAATTCTATTGTTCCATGACATTCATTTACTCTATTCTTTTCAACCTTGCTCTCCTTGTTATTACTATTATATTTAAACCATGGATCTCAAATAGATATTTCTGAAGGTAAATATTTCTCTGCTAAAATTAATTTTAAGAAAATTGATAGCACTATATGCCCCTATTTGAATGTTTTGGATATCTTACATTTCCAAAGAAAGAATGGCCATTGGTCACAAGTCAATAATTCCAGGTATAAATGATAAAACATAGACTAGAAAATTCAGTAACACAAGAGTAATATTAAACATCTGTTAACTAATAGCAGCCAAACTGAACTCTCAGTTAGTTTATCTAGCTCTAGCAAACTTGAAGAGTATCTAAATCCAAAAACAGACATTTAACATGTTGCACCTTACTATTTCTTAGGTCCTGTGGCTGAACTTGTTTTAATATTTGAAGCATTTTTCCTTTATATTTACTTGTGATCTTGCCAATAGTGCCCTTTCTTCCCCAGTGGGACAATGCTCAGTCACCATACTCTATTTATGGGGGGAGCAATGTTGTCACCCTAGGACAGGAATGGTATTAGGACTACAAAACAGCTGTATCTTTCTGCATCTTCATAACAGAGGAGATTGTTCTGAGGTGAACTAGCAAGAGCTCATAACACTGCTTCAGATTTCAGTTTGGCAGAGGCATTCCACAGGAAGTTACCAACTCACTAGATTTCCAGCGAAATCAATAGATTTTCTTTTTAGCTTTTTAAACAAATTAAGTAAATATCTCTCAAATGTATAAGTGACATACTAAAAGGGAGCAAATAAGAAAAGTTGGAATATACTAGAAATTTGATCACTTAATCTTAATTTCTGCTCTTTGCATATTATCATTGCTCTTACAGTACTTAAAAAACGAAGCAAATGTGTAATTTTCCTAGCATACAACCGGTATATACAGTATAAAGTGGCTATACATTATGCCAGTTGTAGGGAGTGGCTAGTCTGTAATGGCTAGTAATACATTGTGTTTTCTCCCTATGCAGTGTTTACTTTCTAGAAGTAAGTGATATACCGTACCTATTCTTTGACAGTCAGAGGTATGGCATTATCTATACCTAATAGGATTATGGTGTAAAATGATTATGTCATGAATATGGTAAATTTGGAACAGATATCAGTTATTTATTTTTATACAGGTTTTTTTTTTTTATTACATATTTTATGACCACAAACCTGTTGCTGCACAGTTCCAAACATAATGTGTCAAACAGGCACTTGCCTAACATAGAAAAAGTTATTTTAATTTAGGTTTTAAACAAGTGCACTATAGTCCAGAATTCTGACTGGTTACTTACTACTAGTAAAGAGATTGCTACAATTCTTAAAATTATTCTTCTAAATTGACTTCCAAACCTCCATCTTCCTCCCTAGATCATGTCCCAGGTTTCATGTGCTCTTTTACCTTTTATTAATCCCTGTGATGTCATCATCAAGCTTGCAGGGCAGTTGCAGGCAGTTCAGTCCTTATTGACCTATACACACCCCCAGAACTACATATCTCTAGAGCCCTTTTTTGCACACAGTGTGTGGGTAGCATCTTTTGAGTCAAGGTAGCAGCTATGTTTTGGCTTGAAAAAAATCAATGTATGCGTATGGAAAGACAGAAAACTGGGGCAATAGGCTGAGTTCTGTAGTCCAGCGGTCAGGGCTAACAAAGCTTCTTTGAATTTCAGAACAGTAAATGCAGTCTGTTGTCAGCTCAAAAAGGAAATGAAAGTGGTTGTAAAGGTAGAATGTTTTTTTTTTGTAATGTAATGTAATGTAAAAAACCTTCTGCGTGCAGCTCCCCCCACCCCCTCCCGCCCCCTAAATACTTACCTGAACCAGATCTTGATCCAGCGATGTGCACAAAAGTCAAGGCTGGCTTGGTTCAGCCTTTGGCTTCTGCTGCTGTCAATCACAGCCAGTGAGGAGGGGAGCTGGGAAGGAACTCCAGAAGTGAGCATGCACGAGTGACCCCATAGCAAGCGGTTTGCTATGGGGGCACTCAGAGGGTGGAGGAAACAGGCGTTCCGGCGGGTGACCTGGAAAGAGGAGGATCTGGGCTGCTCTGTGCAAAACCATAGCCAAGAGAAAGTAGGTATACCATGTTTCTTATTTTAAAGGAAAAAAAAAAACAGATTCTTTACAACCACGTTAAAGGGATGTTGGATTTCTGGCAGATCAACAGTTATTTTTTGGTACTTGCAGAATTCCTTTTAGGGATAAAACATAGGGAAATGTGTGTGTATACCAGTGATGTACTAAATGTTTTATTTTCTGCCCCAAAATATGCTTTAAGTATTAATTGCTGGTTGGGATCACCCATTGTTTGCATTTTATTTCCTGCTATTCTAGATTTTTAGTCAAACTGCTAGTGAACTGTTACTGTCATTCATAAATCCTTAAATGATGGACTGCATTGTCCTAATTCCATTTAGGACTGATGGCTTTAAATGGCAGGGAGGTAAAAACACATTAAAAAGAAGTAGATCCTAATTCAATATGTTCCTTTTTTTATAATTTTATATCTAACTATAAAAGCATATTATTAGCTCCCACAATTGGGACAGATGTCTCACTTACTTTGATAATTTAGAAGTATTTCTGCCAAAGAATCAGCATGAAAAGTTAAAATAAAGCACTTTGTATGCTTTCAGTGTATTTTAAATTATAGTACAATATTATGTTTTATCATTAGCCATACAACCGAAGTTTGAAAAATTGGTAGAGAAGATACAGTATTTTTAAATTAACAAGAACATTGATTTCAGTATTGGTTGCTAATCATTTTTCAAATATTTGAAAAACAATTAAGTACACAAATTCAGACTTGATTTTTTACAGGAGGTACCAGATTACTCTTAGTCTGTTGCCACTGCCAACTAAAGAAATGTAGAGCCTAGTACAAACGGGCCGAATGTCGGGTTGCATCAGCCAGTTCAATAGAAACTGGCAAACTTTGGCCCTTGTGTATGGCAGCCGATGCAACAGAAATTGGTTGTTCCGATGGCTTCTGTTAAAGGGGCATGACTAATAAAGGTCTCTCAACTGCCATCTACTCTATACTCTCAGCCCATGGCTGAGAACGCTGACCAGTGTGTTCTGGTGGGAGGTTGTCCCCCTGTCAAAACACAACAGCTCAGCAGGGGAGATCGCTGAACTAACATTGGATCATTAGTACAGCTGCTCCTTCTGAGCTCTTCAATTTTTTTTATGCTCAGCCAGCTGGGTTGAATGAAAAATAAAAACTTAGTGTGTACCGGGCTTAGGAGCTCGCAGAGTTCAAGAGGATTCCCTCATGAGGGATAGTGTAAATTCATGGGCAGTGCAAACCATGGTTTTATGGTGGCCACATGGTAATGTGTCACTAAACAACAAGGTAAAAATTATAGTATTTGCAGCTCAAATCTTCAGCCCTTTCCTCTAAATCAGGCCCTGAGGCAAGCAGGCCACTCCTCAGACCTTGTATGTCTGATGATGATTGAATCTGAATGGTGCATGTGGGAAATAAAAGAAGTATTCTATGTGATGGCACCTTGATACATGGGGCCCACTTAACTATATGTTTACAACACGTGAGATTGTTAACCAACTTCTCTGGATGAAGCAAGGCAATCAAAACATTATGGGATGCTTACCTTAGCACACAACACAGTAAGTTCCAAGAATGAATGGTGTAAAGGTGTGCACACAGATATGGTTTTACCAGGGATAACATGTTTATAAAGGTACAGTGTAATGTTTTCTATAAAAAGTTTTACCTATATTTTACCAGCACAATTCTCATTATTTGAACTGCAACTGTTTTTTAAAATCAACCTGTATCCTAGGTTTATTGGTTTCCATTTATATCCAAGAAGAGTTTCAAGGGAGATTTTATGCATTTCTACTACTCCAGTATAAAAGATGATGGACATGTGAATCCTGGAACGTATTCATTTTTAATGCTGTATTTTGAATGATTCACAGTATCCTAAATTAGTTGTACTTTTATAAAATGTGTTGAAATATATTATTTTCAGATAGCACACTGGCTTCACAGAAAAATAAATAAATTCCGGTAGCATTTTAAATATATTCCAAAAAACGATAGCAGAGGTCAGCATAGCTGTGACCTGCAGTATTAAGAATAGAGAAAATGGAACAGCAATAACTACATGTTAGATCTAGTACTGACTGAAGTGTTGAAATAACAGTACAGAGCAACCTCTAATAATGTTAGAGAGGTTGAACTAAAATTTCAATAATTCACTGAATATATTGCATCCACAGCTACCAAACTATAATGTTCCCAGATCTACTGTACCATTAATTATTAAAAATTATTGCTCAAAAGTAATGCATGTTTATGTTGTAATTATTATTAAACACTTGGTTTTAAATGCTAGTTTGCTTGAATTTAAATAAATGATATAAAAATAGATATGATTAGTAAAACTCATTGTGTTTGCCACATAAAGAAACATATCCTGCCCATCCTTATACCTTGTGGGTAGAGACCTACAGAGATTAACATACCTCTTCCCACAACCTACAGCTTTCAAAAATGTATTGTGTTATTGCTATTGGTATACTACATATTGGTATACTACATAAAATTGAAAGTATATTCTTAGTTTCATCAGATGCATTGGAAGGCAGATTTTTACATATACAATATGTGAAAATTTCAAAATTTACCTGTGCCACAAGTGGTTAAGATAGGCTAAAAATTGGTTCAGTGGACCCCGTTTGTTCTCCACATGCCACCTCTATTCTAACCCAAAAATAAACAACTCTGCTTCTGCATCTTTTTATAAGTTCAATCCTTGGAAACAGAGTACAATTCCCTAATGTGGAGATCACTATATAAGCATATAAGTCAAAATATAAGTTATTTCACTAAAGCTGATGGAGGAAAAAACTGCCTCTTAGCTTACACTATCCTTGTAGAATGACAAGATGGCAGGCTCTCAGCTGTGGGGGTACAGAATACATGTGCCCTGAGAGAATGACTATCAATAATAATAAGCACTTCTCTTGTTGAGCTCAAAATTGATTAAGACACAATAGCATTTTTCTATTGACATTATTAAGAACTGCAGTAGCAACAGAAAGAATCTTCCATTTGAATTGTTTGTACTGGCACAGTCCATCTCATTGGCAACCACCTATCTACAAGTGCTTCCTTCCTTGTGATATGACAGGCAGGTGCACAGCTTTGACCAATTGTGTTTTCCTCTTGGTTTAATAAAGAAGCATATAGCTTGTAGTTGGGGCACCTGGATTTCCACCAGCTCCAAGTTTCCTTCCTAGGCTGCTTTGCAGATAACCAGGCTCCGTTTTGTCTATGCAAACGTGAAAGTAACATTCACTAAATAAGAAATATGAAAATATAAAAAAAACAAAAGCAATATTGCTTATTGAAGATAAGAAATAGTTTAAACGGGCTTTAAACCAAACCCGTTGCCAAAAACAAAATAATAAAGTTAACAACAGTAGCTAGTAGTATAACCTGCTGCTGAATTCTTCCCCTAAGGGCTACCCTGAACCTTCTGCAATGTCATTGTTTTCTGATAGAAGAAATTAGCCCCCTTTCTCCACTGCCCTACTTTACAATGAAGGTTGCATTGATATCTGGATAGCAGAGGATCATGTCTATTTTTATGCATATAGTAGTCTCCAGCATGTTGCTATTTGCATATCAGTATCAAGGATTTACTAGAAAGAGCTGAGACAAAACTTTATTCAGCTGCAGCTACAGTATGTGAGGTTAGATTATTGCTATCTACCTTATGATGTTGACTTTTTTTTTGATTTTGCCAACTGATTTCATATAAGTAGTAATATCCCTGTAGAGTCACTATATAAGATGGGTCCTCTGTTCACTGAAAGTAATACTCAGCACCCAATAGTAGCACTTCATCAAATAAAGCAGGCACCAGACCAGATAGTAAAGGCAAACCTAATACATTGTCATCCAATTTGGTTGGTAACTAGGCAAGCATTAGATGGATTAACAATTGTAATAACACAATTTAGCATACAAAGTAATTGAAAGTAAGGACAAGGCATTAGATGACATATGACACCCAGATCAGCATAATCAGTAACAAGACCCCCCCCCCAAGTTATATATACCGAGTGCTGGAACATTACTGAGGGCATTTATGGTGGCAATGCAAGACCTAGACCACTTGAGTATGCTCTGTCCAAAAGAAAGGTGAATGGTAGTGTAGGGGCAGGGGGAAAAGGGGGGCCTGCAGAATAATTATTATAGGAGGGGCAGTCCTTTGAGATCTTCTTTTGCTGGCTATTGTTGGGGCCCTTTTAAGAGCATCAGTGCACTTAACAACAGTCCCAGTTAACCTGTATGCTGTATAGGGTACATTATAGGTATAATATAGTGTTGGCACAGGTGCAAGGTAGATGTGATTCAGGTGTAAAGGTTCAGTATAATACAGTATAGAGTTTGGATAAGTACAGTCTAAGTTTTCAATAAGTACAGTATAGAGCGCAGTACAGGTGCAGTATGGAATGGGTACACTTAGTGTCCTGCTCTCAGCGGCACAGTCACTGCTAGCAGTATCACCAATGGGCAAATAGCCCTCTCACCAGCCCCTGGGATGCTGCAGTGACCTCTTGCTGTAGAAGGGGGACCCCCCCTTGATCTCTCCCTGAAAGCCTCCCCTGATCAGTGGAGGAAAGCAGAAGGTGAGTGAATGCTCCATTATCCCCGCAGCAGCAGTGAAGGTCCTGTTATGTGGTTAGTGATTATGCCCCCAGGTGTCATCACTCTCAGTTTCAGGCTCAGGTCTCTGCTGGTATGGTCTCCTGCTAGCAGGCGAATATCTAGACGGAGGTGCTCTCTCTCTAACTCCCTTGGTGCAAGGAAGAAGTACTTTTCTAAGCAGTTGTTCAAAAATCATCTCTCCACTCATCTTACTGCACAGTGCCTAATGGGATCTGTAGTGTCATGCGTCAATTCATTCCATTATATGGCTGCCATCTCAAACTACAATTTGAGATTTCTTTCTGAAAACAACAAATTTACAAAATAGCACATACTTTTACATTTCACTGCACAAATTGTTTTACTTGTAGTAAATGAACATTCATATCAAACAGTTTATTTTAAAGACAAGTGAGAATGCTGAAAAATAATAAAATCTGTGCGCTATTTGTGAGTTATTTCTTCTGATGTTTTACTTGTAGCTCACAGCTATGGATGCAGATGAAGGAACTAACGGGCAGATTACATATGAAATCCTAGCCGGAGCTCAGGGGCAATTTGTCATCAATAACAAGTCCGGCATCATCAGCATTAGTCCAGGAGTCACACTGGCAGTTGGGGAGTCCTATGCTCTAACAGTAAAAGCATCTGATAATGCCCCTCCTGCTCAAAGAAGGTATGTATAAAATTAATTATCAAGCATAGTTTTTCTAAAGCCTGCATAGTAACACTACTGTTGGTAAATAAAATATATTATTTTGCCACCTAGGGTTTAAGCCAATGAAAAGTTTATCTAGTGTTTTTTCTAAGTTCTATGAGATAAGAAAAAATATGTATTTTGCAGTCAATTCTATCATAATTTAAGGCAGTATTAAACCCTAAACCATGATCTGAAAAAATAATTATACTGCAGCTTATCAGTCATTAGATATGGTGGCCACATTCGTTTTTCTTTCTTAGGATTTTGTTCCCTCTGTTTTCACGTGGTGATCTGGCCAGTAACACACCTCCTGTATTAGTGGGACACAACTCTGGAAATTAGCATAGGAGGCACAGCAGACACCAGCATTTTCAATGGAGGGGGGGGGGGTAGTTTTATTGTTAATTGTATTTGTAGATCTACATGCATACTTGCACTAATAAATTGAAGCCAAACTCCACCTCACACTTTATAATCAGTTATAGCAAACAGTTTTTTTTCTTTCCTTTTGGAGTAAAGGTTTTGCATGAATAAATAAAAACTGATCATTTTAATCCCCCCTGCTGGTGTTGAATGGTTTGTCTCATCCATGTAAACTGATACATTCTGCTAGGGAACCTGAGCTTGTAAGAAAATAGCACATTTACTGGTCAAATCACCAAATGAAAATAGAAGAAAGAAAGCCGAAAAAGAAACAAATAGGGCATCACATCTAAGAATTGGTAAGTTACAGTATAATAAATATTTGCTTTTGGGGCTAACACTGCTTTAACACTTTATTCACTCTTCAAGCATTTTTTAACATTCATGTTTTTTAATTGCTAAATGAAAACTAAGTAATTTCTGCATTGATGTGAAGTATTACATCTGGTGGATCTGTTGCTGTATTGGAGATAATGTCATCTCTCAGAGATTGAACAGTTGTCTTGGTTTGTATATTTCAGTTATTTTAGAGATATATCTTTTGTTAAAGTGATTGTAAACACATAAAAAAAATAACAAGCATGTTATACTTACCTGCCCTGTGCAATGGTTTTGGAGAGAAGACTTGATCCCTCTCTTCTGGGGTCCCCCACTGGGGCTCCTGGCCTCTTCCTCCTGCCAAGTGCCCCAAAAGCAAGCCACTTGCTATTGGGGCCCTTGTGTGGACTCAATCCTGAGCCACAGTGGGTGTGTGTCCATTGACACGCACAGGTCACCCCCCCACACACACACTATCTGCTCAATTTTTGTGATTGACAGAAGCAGGAGACAATAGCTCCCACTACTGTGCTGACTCCATGTCCAGTGAGGAGAGAGAGAAAGCAGAAAGAGAGCCAAGAGCACAGCACTGGATTGAGATTGGGCTTAGGTAAGTACAAGGGTGGGCTCAGGGGGGACGGGTCTGAACACAGGTCCACTATTGGTACTCTGTGCTTTTTATAGATGAGAGCAGGTTTACCCTAAGCACATGACAGATGTGAAAGGGTCTAGAGAAGCCGTGGAGAATGTTATGCTGCCTGTAACATCATTCATCCATGACCTGTAACATCATTCATCCATGACCTGTAACATCATTCAGCCATGACCAGTTTGGTGGTGGGTCAGTGATGGTCTGGGGAGGCATATCCATGGAGGGATGCACAGAACTCTACAGGTTAGACAATGGCACCCTTACTGCCATTTGGAATCAGGATGAAATCCTTGGACCCATTGTCACACCCTACGCTGGTGAAGTGGTTCCTGGGTTCCTCCTGGTGCACAAAAATGCCCGGACTTTTGTGGCAAGAGTATGCAGCCAGTTCCTGGAGAATGAAGAAATTGATACTGTTAAATGGCCCCCCATGCTCTTCTGACTTAAATCCAATAGAACACCTCTGGGACATTTTGTTTCAGTCCATCTGACACAGCCATGTTGCACCTCAGTCTGTTTAGGGGCCATACAAACTACTGAGAACCATTTAGAGTTGCTGCAATGAAATTTCAGCAAAATGGACTAGCCTCCTGCATCATTTTTTCATTTTGATTATTGGAGGTGTCTTTGATTTCAGCCCTCTCTAGGTTGATCATTTTCTTTTCCATCAAACCATGTGCTTTCCTTTCGTTTCAAACATATTACCCAGTTTATATCAGTATAGATAGCATGATATTTTTCCCCATTGAGATCTGATGTGTTTTTTAAGTGTTCCTTTATATTATTTTAAACAGTGTAGTTTGGTGCTCTTTAGCCCTTGAATGCTTTCCAGGCACTTTAATCTGACCCCCTTAACTGATCTTCAAATGGCACGAACACCGCTTAGTCATTGCAAACAGCACTCTATTCTGATGTTTTATTTAATTTTATCAGGCTGTGAATGGCTACTGATATTCTGCTGCAAATCTAAAAGCCTAATTTTTTTTTCTCTTACTGGGATTTTGTCCTCTCTGTTTATTTCAGGAGTTCCATCACTACTGTTTATATAGAAGTACTACCACCAAACAACCAGAGTCCTCCACGCTTTCCACAATTGATGTACAACCTTGAAATCAGTGAAGCCATGCGTATTGGTGCTAATCTTTTAAATCTTCAGGTATTGGCTATAGCACTAATAGAATATTAGGTATATTCTAACCAAAACCTTTCTATTGCATCTGAGCCAGATGAAGTTTTTAGATTGTTTTGATTTTATTTTACTTTAAGTGTATAAAGAAATAAAAAATATTATTGTTTTTCCATGATAATTTGCAAATATAAGAGGAAAGTCCATACAAACAGTAGAAACAAGCACAATTCCAGGTTGGTCCACTGATCCACCTCAGCTACCACACTGATAGCCAGCCCAGCTCATGGCTGTCTTCATAGAATGAAGGAACAAACTCACTATTAAATTTGCTATCGTTCGTTAAAGGTCTTCCCTGCTGACCGGGATGACATGGAGCTGGTCTCCGTGTTGCCTGGCTGCCACCCTGACACAGTATTGGAGCGAGTGGGGGAAGAGGGCCGCTAATGTAGAGTACAGAGCAGTTCAGCCTTACATCCACTCTGGCCGCCCATGCATGCAATATGAATTCAAAGTTTTTAATTCTATGATTGATCATTTGTTATCCCCATGGGGCTATTTAGTATACTTAATAGGCTTAGTGTTGAAACCTGCTATGAAGGATATGGTTGTATTCATTGTTTGTTTTTCATTTTTATTGTTCATTTTTTGTTTGTTTTAGTAGCAGGCATCATACACTTAATTACTGATGGCTGCATGTCTTATCACCTTACTGAGTTTTACCTGACAGTGGGAGGTTTTAAGCTGTATAAATAAGTGTATAGGTGATATGTTGTTTAATCAGCTGTCAGTACGTTTGAAACACATTAGCTGTGTTTCTACTATGCCCTCTGCTTTAGATTTTAGTTGTGCAGCCGACCAGATTTTTCCCTTCTTTCCATGTAAAGTGATTTTAGTAATAACCAGTGTTGGGGTAGTTACTCAAAAAATGTAACTAGTTACTAGTTACTTCTGTAAATTGTAATGAGATTACTTTACTAGTTACTGCATTTAAAAAGTAACTTCACTACTTATTACTTTACTTTACTCTTTCTTAATAGACCATGTAGAAGAAGAAGATATATGGACAAACATTTACTCCAACACAATGGATTGTGGGTTTATTCATACTCATCATACTAGTGGCTCTCAGCAGCAAAGTGTTGACACTAATGCTTTGCTTTAAAGGGAAAACAAGATCAAGCTATCAAACAAAGCCCACCTACCAGCTGTGAGCAGGGAGTGGTGGCAGGGGGCCATGAGGAGGAGAGCTGGAAGCTGAGATGTGGAGTGCTATGCCACCAGCATGGTAGCGTGGAGAGCAAGTGTGGTGCAGTCTGGGTGAGCTCACAAAGAGCAAGACAGTGCAGCCAAACTGTGTGCAGATTGCAGACCAAGCTGTGCAATAGTGAACTGTGCAAGGGCCAGGGGAGTACCATGCTGCTAAGGGACAGAAATGAAGAGAGCGGTCCATGACCAGAGAGATTGTGCTGCTGTAACAGACTGCTGTACCCAAACCTTTGCTGTGTGTGCACACTGGCTGGGTGGCTGCACACAGAGCTGCATAGATAGAGCTGCTGATAACTTTAGAGGAGAGAGGGATTGATTTGGTGAGAGTGACTGTGACAGTGAAATATAGGGTAAAGCCACAAGAACAGAGATCCAAGCTGCTGCTGGCTGGCTCTGTCACAGTGTCATGTGGCTGTTGGGTACTGACTTGACTTTGTTATGGCTGGCTGGCTGTACTAGGTGCTTCAGAATCAGACTAACACTGTCGTCCATAACAAAGTCACTCCAGTACCCAACATCCACGTGACAAGACCCATACCATAATAACTTAAGGGACCTGCTGTGCTGTGATGTGAATCTGTCTCTGATTATTAAAATAATAATGTGACATGTCAATTAATTTAGCAGTGCACACAGTCAGTGGGGAGGAGTCTGAGCACTTTACCTTCCTTGGCTTTCCTTTCAGGCATGCATTAAGTTGTCTAACTTGTCTGTCATGTCACTGAGTCTGTCTGTGACTGCCGCTTGCTTGCCTACTGCCAAGTCCGCCACCCGCCACTGGATTGCTGATTCTGGGCCCTCTCAGCCACAACTCACGAGCCGCTCCCCTCACAGAAACGTCTCTCTCCCTCACTCCACGGCGCCTGCGGAGGGAGCAGAGAATCACTCCGCCGAGGCGGGCAGAGGCGCATATGCAGTGGGCGGCCGCCGGCCGGCATCCAGCCGGAACTATATGTGAAGCGGTCAGTGCATGCGAACCGCGGCCAGCCTACCGCACTTGACTTCATATACCTACGCCTGAAAATGGAGAAAAAGTTCCTGCTCTACAGCCTCCCGATACCCTCTCTTGAGTAACGCAGGAAAGCGCGTTCCTCAAGGCAAGTAAAGTAAGTTAGTTACCGATGTTACGAATGTAACGCTTTACTTTACTACGTTACCAAAAAAAGTAACTTAGTTACAGTAATCCGTTACATTGTAAATCGTTACCCCCAACACTGGTAATAACAAGACCCATCCTAACCACTATTCAAGGTCAAAATGGATAGGTCCATGGAGTGCTGGTGAATGGTTACGATGATATATCCTCTGGTCAGCGAGGCAGAAATATTGCAGGGCGGGCTATCATTTACATACTTATACACAAAAAAAGTCCAGGCGCTGATCCCAAAGAAATGTCCCTAGGTAATGAACAGACCGACCAGTGCGGTAATCTGTGAATGACCAATGGGCTGTGACTTACCAGGGCTGCCAAACCCTAAACATGGAATGAAGACATGAATAAGCAGTAGTGGAAAAAAGAGGGTGGCGCTCACTGGTGTCTGTAAATAACTGTACTCTATGGAAGACTGTAGAATGTCTCTTTAAATAGATATGGCATTTATTGAAATCATAAATAAATAAACAGTAAACATTTTACTGTTTATTTACTTATTTACTTGTTTCTATTTAAAGAGACATTCTACAGTCTTCCATAGAGTACAGTTATTTACAGACACCAGTGAGCGCCACCCTCTTTTTTCCAGTACTACTATCATTTACATACTTATGAAGTTCTCCATGATAAATGTATATAGGGATGTTTTAGACTCTCACTAATAACTACAATATTTACACATGTACAATAACAATGTCTATTGGGTTTTCATCATGATGCTGGAGTTTCAACTCTTCTCTTCAGGGCAATTATGATACCTAATGACCACCTGCTGTTTACCTGTCTATTTTTATACACTAATAATTCTTAACATTTTCTAAACTTTTCCTAATTCCATCCAAAACCTTTGATGGAAATAGCCTTTAGTACAAATTGCACTTACTATGAAAGCAGTTCCTATGAGCCTATCAACTTTTACAGTTCTTTTTATTTGCTAGAACAAGCTAATTATGGCAGGATGCATGCTGTTTCTGTCACATTTATTTTGAAGTTAGAAAAGTTTAAAGAAAGGGTGCTCATTTTAAAGGCAATAACATTTCTCGCTTCAAAAATGATGAAAGAACAATAAACAGGAAATCAAAATATTTGACACATTTTGCTGCAATAATACAGAAAAAATATTAATGTTCTTGTGTGCATGTCCTTATTTTAATACAAAATGTAATGCTTTGTATTATTTTCTAGCTGTTATTCCTAATGAATAATGAAGAAAGATAATGTTGAAAGACACATGATAGACTCAGTCCAGATGTGCCTCACTTTTTGAACTTTCAAAAACTAACAAACTGTCAAGTCAGATGAAAAAGTTCAATTGCGTTTTTTTGTTTTGCCAAAATATATGAAAATGGATTTGTCCAGGAAAATCAATTCATAAACCATGATTACCTCAATTCTTAAATTGCCTGAACTGTCCACAATTTAGAATGATCCATATCCAAATATTCAAGTGAACCAAAAATATGCTGACTTAAGTGATGTGTTCATCACTACCTGTTGCATTTCAAAAGCTGCAGGGGGATTTTGATCGGTAACAGTATGGATGTAAAAACTGCTTCCTGACAATGTTTGAAATAACACTAGATTTTGTCATCTGTACCTGAATCCAGATTAGGCCTAGACTGCCCTAAATTATGAAATACATATTGAGTATCCATTCACCCTATTGTATTGTGGTAATTGAAAAAACATGCATTGGTGCAATGCGGTGCAATTCATTCAGGCCAACAGACAGGGTTAACCACAGCACACTGACTTTTTTCCCCTATGTATTTATTGCCCTCAGGGTCTAAAGTATGATGAGTAAAGAAAAGATTTAGTTAATCGTGTTCTTTTCATATTTATGTAACTAATAAATGCTGCATTGGAATCAAATAAGTAATTGTGTTTATCTTACACTTAATATGCATGTTTGTGCTCTCTTTCTTTAAAGGCTACAGACAGAGAAGGGGATCCTATTACATATTTAATACAGAATGGAGACCCTCAAAAAGTATTCAATATAACAGTAAGGTAAGATACTCTCACTGTTATTTAAAAAAAAAAAAAAACAGCAACTTAGCTATCATATACACTTTATTACCAAAAGTATTGGGACACCTGCCTTAACCCGCACATAAACTTTGATAGCATCCCAGTCTAAGTCTATATGGTTTATTATTGAAATAATTAGCAGGCCTACAACCCACTATCTACAGCCCTTGCTATACCATCAAATTAATTAATGACAATTGAATATAAATTCAAAAAAAACTTTTGTATGTAAATAAGTAATAATAGTGAAACTAATAAATAAATTAATACTGATAGCAAATTCATAATAAATGTGTTCCCTGTGTGAAATATTACTAAAAAGCAGCTGCTGTGAACAAGGTGAAAGATTGAAAAAATATAGCAAAGCCTAAAACACATTATCAACAGTGCTTGCTAAATCATATAAATATGCAGAAAAAAACATAAATGAATTATTAATAAACATTAAACTGTGTACAATGCATATATCCAATCAATAATCATAGTGCATAGGTGTGAATCCAAAGAAAATGCCCACATTCAAATATAAAAATGTAAAATATATGAAAATATATATCAATTTGTAAAGAACTAGTGATATATAAATGTATTCATAAAGTGTTCTGTGAAGTTCAAAGGAGTGAAAGAGAGAAGTAGACGTCTGCTAGATTCTTTCCCAGTGGATGGTAAAAAGTTGATAAAAACACCTTAAAGTGTCATAAAGGTAGGTGTACTGCCAACACATCGGATGTAGTTGATCTTACTTGCTGTATAGCAATAAGATCAAAAAAGCCTGTATGGTCACCTTAACCAAAGAGAGAGTGATCCCAAAGGAACAGCGATCCTGTTCCTTCCTCGTCTCGTAGATCCAAAGGGCGTAATTACCGTGCAAAGACAAAAAAGGAGATCGGACCCCTCATAGTGTAATTCCGTATAAGCTTTATTGCCCAACACACGGGTTAGTAGCTAATTTACAGGTACAGAACACACACGGACGTGGTTGGAACGCACACTATACTTGTTGCAGTCCACATTCAACCCAACTTCCTATCACAGGCGGGGAACTGCACGGAGGGAACTGGGGTCAAGCACATCTGTATCTTTGGTTATAGTGATCATACAGGCTTTTTGATCTTATTGTTATACAGCAAGTAAGATCAACTACATCCAGTGAGTTGGCAATACTTTATGACACTTTGGGGTGTTTTTATCAACTTTTTAACATCCACTGGAAAGGAATCTAGCGGACGTCTTCTCCTCTCCTTCACTCCTTTGAACTTCACAGAGCACTTTATGAATATATTCATATATCACTAGTTCTTCACAAATTTATATATATTTTCATATATTTTAAATTTTAATATTTGAATATGGACATTTTCTTAGGATTTACACCTATCGTATTTGGGGTTGGTACCTCAAGCCATGGAAATGTGGGGACTTTAAGGGCAAAGTAGCAAAGTGAAAGTCTCGATACAGATAGTAAAATAAAGCATTTGTTTACTGTCTTCAGTAGCGTGGTACATATATACAATATAATAGATAATTGTGAGGGGTTATAGACCCCTAGTGAAGAAATGTGATTTAGTTCGGAAAGTAGTGACAGATGTGAAAGTTGTGACTTTTTTAGGAAGAATTCTCTATCAAAGCATAGAGTTTCTCCTGCGTTTGTCGAGGCTCAGTCGAGCCTTTTTCAAGGGTGATAGTCACAGATTCTGCAATAATTGTATAGATATATTCAGTTAGTAATCTAGTAGTAAATACCACCGATTTTATTCAAATGTGGTATAAAGGAGAAGATATAAGTACATACATCCATTATTTTCTTTCCATGTGTGATGATATTGATCCCTCTGGAGCAACGAGAACTCGAGCCGTATAGCCTGCAAGGTATGGTACTCGTTAGGGTAAATATGTTTTTCCGATGGTATGTGCACATAGTTAGTGGGGAGAACTTTCGGTCAATGCTGCAGTTGAGGGCCACCACCTGTTCAATCTCTACTTCAGATTGTCTCATCAGATGGTCCTCTGGTGTGTGCTATGTAGTCCCCTGATCGGAGCCTGGTGCATCCAATCTGTGGGTATAGGTCTGTTCAGGGTTGGGATATCAATTTTGAGTGTGTATAAGTCAGTTTAATAGATTAAATGATCTTATGGTGTGATTTTTACCTTACAGGGTTCCTCTAAATATACATATCTCTGTATTTCAGGACTAATGTATATATACATATCCTGACCCCGGGCTGTATTTCATGCCAAGGTGGATTGTTAACTGTGAATAAATGACACAGTGTTTAGATGTACAGCTGAATCATAATATATTGAGAGCATATAATATACGTTTATAGCTTTTATTTACCTTATAGCTGATTACTTAAATGAGCCCTCTCTCGGGATGATAAGGATGGTCCTTGTAGGTTACTCCTGCAGGTATTGATAACACAGGGAAAGTGCTCCGAAACTCATCCTTAGCTCTGAGCTACAGGTCTTGGTAGTGGTGCTGTCCAACAGTGAGTAAATGTATTGAGGCAGTGTGCTTTGAACACTGCACTGTGTAAAGAGCTTACTGTGGAAGATGGTAAAGAGCTTTGGGAGGTGGTGCAGAGGTAACAGCTGGAGATGGACAGGTGTTGGACACACAAGTGTAAGATGCAGAGGGGGCTAGGTGAACAGGTGAGAGCTGTATAGGGAGGGACTGGGTGCACTGGTGCCAACTGTTAAGGAGAGTTGGGTGCACCTAAAAGAGCTGTGAAGAGGGGTCTGGGTGCACAGGTGAGGGACAAAGAGAGGGAATAATAAACAGGTTGTAGCTGTGGATGGAGGGGGTGCAGAAGTAAGAGTTGTGGAGGGGAGTTGGGTGCACAGGTGAGAGCTGTAGACAGAGGATGGATGCAGAGAAGGGATGCCAAGGGTAAAGCTGTTGATAAAAAGGGAAAGTTGCAAAGATGAGAGCTGTGGATGGGGAAGGCAGGGAGCACAGGTGAGGACTGTGGTTTGAGGGGGATGCAAACGATAGAACTGTGGATAAAGGGAGGATTGCAGAGATAAGAGTTGTGGTGTGGATAGAGGAGAGGGGCAGAGGTGAAAGCTGTGGATAGAGGGTTTGTTCAGAGATGTGATATATGAGTGAGCTGTAGACAGTGGGTGTAGAAATGAAATGTGAAAAGTGGCAGTGATAAACTGTGTACAATATTTTGACCACTCTGTATGCTGGGAGTGCAGAATTCCGGAGTGTGCAAAGTAAACATTTGCATATGGAGTTCAGCAGTCAAGTACACCTATTAACCATAGCATTTTGACCACCCACCATAACCCCTCAATTCATAGACTCCACTGGATCTCTGAAGGTATTCTGTGGTATCTGGCACCAAGCCTTTAGTAGCAGATCCTTTAAGTCCTGTAGGTTGTGACATTGGGCCTCCATGGTTCAAACTTGTTTTTCCAGCACATCACACAAATGCTTAATTAGATTGAGATTTGAAGAATTTGGAAGGTGAGTCAACAACTTGTTTGTGGGTTCCTCAAACTATTATTGAATTTATCAAACCATTCCACCTCCTTCCATTGCTCTGTGGTACAGTTTTGATGCGCGTGTGCCCATTGTAAGCACTTTTGGCTGTCGACACGTGTCAGCATAGGCACTCTGACCAGTCTGTGGCTACACAGCATAATACACAACAAACTGAGTGTTTGAGGTGAGAAACACTCTTCTTTTGGAACCAATATTATTGCTTTCAGAAATTTGGGCCACAGTAGTCCTTCTATGGGATCAGACTACACTGGCTAGCCTTTGCTCCCATTGTGCATCAATAAGCATTGGCCACCTATGACCCTGTTGCCAGTTTTCCATCATTGGACCACCTTTGGTAGGTTTTGACCACAGCAGACTGGGAACATCCCACAAGAGCTGCAGTTTTATAGATGCTCTGATCCAGTCATATAGACAGTACAGTTTGGCCATTGTCAAAATAGCTCAAATCCTTACGTTTGCCAATATTTTCTGCTTTAAAATCCTCAACTTCAGGGACAACATGTTCACTGGCTACCTATTATTTACCAACCACTTTCAGATGGAATTGTAATAAGATAATCAGTGTTATTGACTTTACCTGTCAATGGTCATAATGATATGACTAATCGGTGTGTGATGTTTGACTAAGTGTTGTATTAAGTTAAACTTAGCTTAACCTAAAAACTTAAAAATTAGCCATAGGTTTTTAATGAGAATTTTTACATTTTGTTTTGTGTTACTGTAATAAAATGATAAATAATTTTTAACTAACAGTAATTTGTATGTTGTGGTGTTGCACCTCTTTGGAAAACCCATGGGTGTTTTTAATGTGTTGTAATACGTATACTAGTTAGCTTTGCTAGATTTACTGACTAATTTCATTCAAAGAAGAACCATTAAGTTGCGTTTGATGTAATATTGACCATGCTTATAACCTCGTTAGGGTCCAGGTATCGCCTCACGCAACCAGTAGTGATACTGACCCTAGCAAAATGCAAAACTAGTGAAAAACAGTCAGAAAAGAAAAAAAACACTTCAGCTCCAGAAGGTTTTACCCCCTTAATGAGCAGGCCATTTTTTGAGATACGGCACTTCAATGCTTTAACTGACAATTGCGTGTGACGCTGTTCCCAAATAAAATTGATGTCCTTTTTTCCCCACAAATAGAGCTTTCTTTTGGTGGTATTTGATCACCTCTGCGGTTTTTATTTTTTGCGCTATAAACAAGAAAAGACAATATTTTCTTCTATAAAACATTCCTAATAAAAAAAAATTAAAAAATCAAATGTTTTCATCATTTTAGACCAATATGTATTCTGCCACATATTTTTGGTATAAAAATTTCTAATAAGTGTATTTTGATTGGTTTACAAACTATGGGATACAAACTATGGGATAGATTTATGGACTTTTTTTCTGTTTTTACTAGTAATGGCAGCGATCAGCGATTTTTAGTGGGACTGCGACATTGCAGCAGACAAATTTGACACTAAGTGACACTTTTTGGGGACCAATGAAACCAATACACTGACCAGTGCTAAAAAGAATGCACTGTTACTGTATAAATGACACTGCCAGGGAAGGGGTTAACACTAGGGGTGATCAAGGGGTTAAGTGTGCTCCTATGGAATGTTTTATAACTGTGTGGGGGATGGATGTGCTAGTGGAAAAGAGAGATCTGTGTTTCATCTTAGCTGAAACACAAGATCTCTCTCTGCCTCTGTAACAGAACAGCCGCCTGCCTTGTTTACATGGGCAGACGGTCGTTCTGTCATTCCCCTGCACAATCACAGGTTGCAGGTGGCCATCGCGGCTGTCAGACCCGCTGACTGGCTACTGCTGTGTCTGAGTACAGCGGGAGCGGCGCTCTGGTGGTGCATGCGTGCCCCCAAGAACCTATACATGATTTTGCTCAACCGTTCTGTCCTTCCGCAGTATAAATGCGGTGGGCGGTCCAGAAGTGGTTAAAATGTGTTCCTTTCATTTTTCTGAGCAGTGTATTTTTAGTTAAAATCAAGAAAGAAAGAAATGCCTATAATTGCTAGAAAAGTAACCTAGACAGTGGTCAAAGAATAGTTGCCCCCTTACATCAGGGGTCAGTGGAGAAATGTCCCAAATATATTGGGGGTCGGTTAAAAAGTGGCCCTGTATATTTGTGGTCAATGTAGTGCTCCCTTACATTAGTGACCTATAAGAATAATGTCCCTTACATTGGCTGTTACTGTAATACCCCCATACATGGATGCCCACTAGTTCCACACAGGGTCTGTCAAAAGGCAAAAAAAAAATGCAATAAATAAATGATAAACCTGGCACTGCGCTATACCGTGTAAAAATACACCTAGTGTCAAACACACTGAACCTCAATTTCCAGTACAATTTATAAATGTGATAAACAATATATGAACAAGTAGATAAATAAATGAATTGCTCAATAAATGCATTGTGCTTCAAATCTATTAGTGCTGTGTGCCCAATAAACAATACTTTTGAGCAATATTCAAATAATAGATCAAGAAGTCACTATTATCAACAATATCTCTTCTCAAATTGCCTTTCTGCGGTCACATGTCAAATGTGTCTTTGCAGCTCATCAGTTTCCAACCATAATGTACATGCACAGTTCATCACAATGCTTTAACCATAAAATAAAGTACATCCAATGTAAATAAAGTGCTTGCTGCACTTTGTCTTTCTTATTTTTCAATGACCCACAGCCTGTGATCACCTCCACCTTTCAGTCTTCGCCTCTCACCAGATTAGTAACAACCCCTTATAGCATAAAAAGGTTAGTATGCACTTTTGGATCATATGTTCTTCCTTCTTTCTTGGGATTCTCTCAAGCATCACCACCATAAAAGGAAAAGGGCTTACAATAGTGTAATCCATTTTAAAAATTTGATGACTTTAATTTTCAACCATCATGAACAGAATGCCAGTCTTTAACATAGGAGCAAAAATCAAACCTAAAAAATGGCCACTCTCTTTGAGGTGACCGGAAGTGCATCACCGGAAGTGGCGTACCAGAAAAGATGCAGTAAGCGGGGCTCCTCCCAATGAGTTTGTCAGTTATGACATCATTAGGGCCCATTAGAAAAAAAGAGAAAGGGTTAAAATACAAATCTTTATATTTTTACCATATAAAACAATAACATTTAAAGAAAATATAAAAAAAAAGATGCACATTACATTTTTCAAGCTGCTATTTTTTTTACTTTTTTGCAGTTTTCTAAAAACCTCAAGACATACATCAAATAATAAGCAAACAAAGGCTTTAACTGCAATTTTCCCAAAACATTGTGTAAAAAAGAAACTTAAACAACAAAACACACCCATAAATAATCAAAATGTTACACTTGCTGCAACTATTTTTAAGTTTGATTAACTTTTATGAAGTTTGTTGCAATTTTTTTTTTTTAAACTCAAATTCACCAAAATTTTCTAAAATCAATGTATATGTTATCAGCATAAAAATGATTTTAAAAATTGGCTTGACCAACTGAAGAGCAAAATATGAGCTTCCTTGTAGCAGACAAATAGTGCAAATTATCATTTCACTTTTCCAATAACTTCAGTGTTGGAAATGCATTTTCATTTTCTTGTATTTTAGTTGTGCATCATGACAAACTGACCATAAATGTGTTTACAGCTTTCCCCGCATGAGTAAAGAAAAATATCCATAGGCTACAGCCATGCTTTCCCTTTGTATAAGTATTTTTTATATGGAGCTTAGAGGCACTACAAGAATCAAGAGCTCTTTAGTGAAAAAAAAAATACAAAGAGCGTTGGAGGTTGTATTGTTATATTATCTAGCTGGAATTGCGAGACTTCTAGATCATATATGACACCTTCTTAAGAGTCAGTGGTTCCCAGTCTCAATATATGTTGTGATAATCTCACAAATGTCCCTGATAAACCAGCTGTGAACTGCGAAACAGCTTCTATCAGCGGGACATAACATTCGTTTTGTAATTACAAATAATTAAATAAAAAATCTGCGCTGATAATAAAATTGCCAATAATTAAATAAACAAAAAATTGGAAAACAAATAAGCAGCAACCAAATGTGTAAGACAAACCCAGAAAGTAACAATAATAGAAAAATGGGCTGCGCTAATTAATAAATACACTAAATAAATAGCCCATACATTAAAAAATTAGTCCATGATGACATAAAAATCAAGCGAAGAAATTATTTTTGTAAAAAATCAAAAACGAGTGTGTAAGAAATTAGTACACAAAATCTTAATGATGTAAGAATTCATATGATATATATATATATATATATATAGATATATATATATACATATATATATATATATTAAATTGAGTAAAAAATATAGTGAAAAAATACTATAAAAAATATAAATATTAAATAATCCCAAAGTCCTTCAGTGAAGAAATTGTATGCATATATCACTACCGCTCATGAATCCATGATCAAAGAATAGTTGGCCCCTTACCAGACAGTTTGACCAAGGTCAGCGCTTAAAGCAGGCTCCAGAGCTGAGCAGGCTCAGAGAGCCTCTGAACGGAGGGAAAGACTTGAAATTCCAATCCTTATCACACTGGAGTTCCAACACAAGTGTCTATGATTGTACCTCGCCATAGAAGAAACAATAACATTCCCTGTAGAATAGGTGGTGAAAAAAGGATAGTGTATCAAAATCACCATAATAGAGATTTTTAGAGGTCCCAAACATTACTAAGGGGTGGAGTGTGTAACGCTCCTGCGTTTTTATTATAGGCTGGATTTGCAGCTGCAAAATCTCCACTCAGTAGTCATGTAGAGATGTGTTGAATACCAGATCCAACTCTCCAGGACTCATCACCGTGGGCCTGTCAGCTTCAACATACAGATATATACACACTCAATGAGACGTTCCTGGAGTGATAGGATGTATATGATAGTATGAAGGTGATGTGCTGAAGGGACAGGTGTGAACAGTGACAAGGATGGTAATCACTTGATAGGTTTGTATAGGAGAGTTCAAGATGGTATTTAGGAATGCAGATAGGTTAGTATTGAGTATGCTAACAGGTGGTGAGTACAGCAGATGACAAATACAGGATAGACTAACCCAGTGGAAGGATAGATAGTAGTAGACAGGAGAGCTAGCAATCTATGCAGCAGTGCAGATGATAGATGGTAGTAGGCTCAAGAGCTAGCAATCTATGTAACAGTGCAGATGATAGGATAGTATGGATAGGTAGTAACAGTCCTTAATGTGCATAGGTAGATAGTGCAATAAGGTTATGGAGGGTTCCCCTGCGGGGTACTTATCACTTGTAATGTTAGTAGTTTAGAGAGGTCCAGTAGATAAGGAATGATCCGGTAGCGAGATACAGGGATCAGTAGCGAGGTTCCGGTCTGCTCCAGGTAAAGGGAATAGCTGGAGGTTCCGATCGAAAGACAGGCTTGAAAGCATGTGGATAACAAGGCAGGTTGAACGAACAATGTGAGTGAGACCACCGGCGGTTGAAATAGCCGCTCTGCGGCGCTCAGCAGTGACATCATCGTTCTTAAAGGTATATGCGTACCACCTGAAGAGAAAGGTGGGACGCATTACAGAGAAAGTGGTGATTAAGGGTACCGGAGGTACCAGAATCTTACAGTACCCCCCCCTTAAGGCCGGCTCCGGAAGGCCTATAGGACAGGTTTCTCTGGGTGTTTCAAGTGAAAGTTCTGTATAAGTCTAGGCGCATGAATATCAGCGGTATCTAGCCAGGTGTCGTCTTGGGGTCCATAGTTCTTCCATCTTATGAGATACTGGAGTCTTCCTCTATGGATGCGAGAATCCAAAATTTCCTTGATCTCATACTCTTCTCCGCCTTCAACTTGTATTGGAGGTGGAGGCAAGATGGTAGGCCTTATTCCTTGGTTAGGAATATGGGGCTTCAGTAGCGACACATGGAAGATGGGATGGATCTTGAGATCTGCTGGTAGGGTGAGCTGTACTGCAGCTTTTCCAATAAGTTTTTTAATTGGGAAAGGTCCCAAAAATAAAGGTCCAAGCTTCTTGCTAGGGATTTTTAATCTTAAGTTCTTTGTCGATAGCCAAACAAGGTCCCCAATAGCATACTGAGGAGAAGGTCTTCTACGAAGGTCGTAGTACTTTTTTTGTTGACTGTGAGCGTGTGATATAGTGGTATTGAGTAAACCCAAAGAGTCTTTTATTTGGGTAAGGTAATCCGAGGCTACTGGGTTACTCGATGGCAGGATGCGTGGTGGAAGAAGAGTGGGATGAAACCCATAGTTCAAGTAGAACGGACTTTGCTTCGTAGTACTGTGGGTTGCGTTGTTGTAAGCAAATTCTGCTAGAGGAAGGAGATCCACCCAATTATCCTGCAAGTATGATGTGTAGCAACGTAGATATTGCTCAATGCACTGGTTGACTCTTTCAGTCTGTCCGTTGGTCTGAGGATGGTAGGGAGAAGTGAGCTTTCGTTCAATGCGTAAAATTTAACAAAGTGCTTGCCAAAATTTAGAGATGAATTGTGAACCACGGTCGGACAAAAGAGTTTTTGGAATTCCATGCAACTTAAACACATGTTTCATCAGTAGTTCCACTGTTTGTTTAGATGAAGGTAGTCTACGGATAGCAATGAAATGTGCCATCTTTGTCAAGTGGTCCACTGACACTAGGATGGTATTAAATCCTTTAGAGGGTGGTAGTTCTACTATGAAATCTAAGGACACAACTTCCCATGGAACCTGGGGTATTGGTAGACTACAAAGTAGTCCAGATGGTTTTGTAGTGTCAATTTTGGACCTTGCACAGATGTCACATGAAGAAACAAATTTTTGTACAGACGTCTTCATATCAGGCCACCAAAACTGCCTGGTGAGCAAATTAAAGGTTTTCGTTATACCCATATGTCCTGCCATGGGCACATCATGCGATAACTCCAAGATCTTGGTGAGCATAGTAGGGGGTATGTAGAGTTTGTCATTGTAATAGAGGAAGCCTTCTGCATCACTACTTAGTTGGGGTGGAGGTGAATCCATTCTTATACTGTGCAAAATCTCTTCCTTCAAGGAACGGACAACACCAATAATGCGTTCATAGGGTATTATGGGAATGGAAGGGATTTCGGCGCAGTTATCTTTGGTTAATCGTGATAGCACATCCGCTTTTTTATTTTTGTCTGCAGGCGTGTAGGTCACTAGGAAATTAAATCTTAAAAAGAATAATGACCATCGTACCTGCCGGTGAGAGAGAGTCTTGTTAGTCTGGAGGTATTGAAGGTTTTTATGATCTGTATATATGAGTATTGGTAACTGGGTACCTTCGAGCAGATGTCGCCAATTCTCCAGTGCCAGTTTTATGGCAAGCAACTCCTTTTCACCCACTGGGTAATTCACCTCTGGGCTGCTTAGTGATTTTGAAAAGAAAGCAACTGGGTGGAGTGATGAAGTGTTTGTTGGTCGTTGGGAGAGAACTGCTCCTACTGCCATATTTGACGCATCTACCTCTAGAATATATTGGAGGGATGGGTCTGGATGGCGTAGTATGGGAGCAGAAGTAAAGCTTGATTTTAACAAGCAGAAAGCTTGATTTGCTTCTTCTGACCATTTGAATGTTTTTTTTATACTTGTCAGTTGTGTGAGAGGTCTCACAATAGCGGAAAAGTTCTTGATGAACTTCCTATAGAAGTTTGAGAATCCAAGGAATCGCTGTAGGGCCTTACGAGTTGTTGGTATAGGCCAGTCTAGAATACAGGATATCTTACTCATATCCATCTTAATTCCAGTTTTGGATATGAAGTATCCTAGAAATAATATTTCTTCTTTATGAAATAGACATTTTTTTAATTTCACATATAGTCTGTGTGAGAGCAGTCTGGACAACACAAGTCTTACATGTTTTATGTGTTCAGGCAAAGATCGAGAATAAATAAGTATATCGTCTAGGTATACTACAACACAGACATCAAGTAAGTCTCTAAAGATGTCGTTTATGAATCTTTGGAAAGCTGCGGGAGCATTACATAGCCCGAATGGCATCACAAGGTATTCGAATAGTCCATATCTGGTTCTGAATGCTGTTTTCCACTCATCCCCGTCACGGATTCGGATTAGGTTGTATGCCCCTTTCAGGTCTAATTTGGTGAAATAAGTGGCCCCACGCACCTGTTCAATAAGTTCAGGGATGAGCGGCAAAGGATAGCGATCCTTTATCGTAATCGTGTTTAATTGCCTATAATCGATAATAGGCCTGAGACTGGAATCCTTATTGCGGACAAAGAAAAGTCCTGCAGCAGTGGAAGAAGTAGAGGGTCTAATGAACCCTTTTGTCAAATTCTCATCCAAGTATTCCTTGAGATGAGAAAGTTCATCCTGTGAAAGGGGATAAACATGACCGAAAGGCAATTTGCTGTTAGGGAGTAGATCGATAGTGCAATCGTAATCCCTATGGGGAGGCAACACTTGAGCATTTTTCTCAAGGAACACTTCGGACAGATCCTGATAGCATAGTGGTACAATTTCATCTGACACCACAGACAGAATCTTCCCATAAGATGGGAGGTTACACGTATTCTCACAATAGTGAGAAGGGAAAACCAAAGTCCGTTTTTTCCAATCTATGATTGGTTGGTGTGTGTGTAACCAGGGAAGTCCCAAAATAATAGGAAAATGGGGTGAGGATAGTATGTCAAAGGTGATGGTCTCCACATGTGATTCGTTGGTAGTGGCAAGGAGTGCCTGTGTCTGGTTGGTGATTGGACCAGAAGACAGTGGAATACCATTAATGAAACTAACAGAAACAGGCTTAGATTTTGAAATAATAGGTATTTTATTTAAGGTAACAAAGCGTGTATCAATATAGTTTCCACAAGATCCAGTGTTGACCATAGCCTTGGTGGTGATCCTAGTTTGGTCCCACTGTAATATTAAATGAACAAAAAGATAGGGGTTAGAAAAGGAAGTCGCTAATCCTCCCAGCAAGACATGTGAACACTCACCCTCTTTTTTGCGGACAAGGGGACAGGTGCTTATCAAATGATCCGAGGATGCGCAGTACATGCAGAGATTTCTGGATGTTCTTCTAGCTCGTTCAGTAGTCGTTAAAGGTGGGCGTATGGTTCCTACATCCATGGGAGTAGGGTCAACGGCCGAAATCTGAGAAGGACTAGACAATGGCATTCCCATCTTTTCAGCCCTTCTTTCTCACAGTCGTCTGTCGATGTTGATACTAAGTTGTATCAAGGCCTCCAAGGTGCCAGGTAAATCCGCTCGGGCGAGCTCGTCTTTAACAGCTTCCGATAACCCTTAATTGAGTTCGCAAAGATGTGTCATTCCACCCTGAATCAAGGGTCCATCTTTTGAATTCAGATACAAAGTCTTCTACAGGTCTCCTTCCTTGTTTTAAGGCCCTCAACTGAATATCAGCAGTACTCTGCCTATTGGGGTCATCGTATAAACTAGCGAGTTCCGCTAGGAATAAGGAATAGGTGTTGAGACTCTGATCATTATTCTCAAAGAGAGAGTCTGCCCAGGCTCGTGGATCACCCGTCAAGTATGAAATAACGGTACAGACTTTTATTTGGTCAGTGGGGTATGTACGAGGTTTTAACAAAAAAAGCAATTGACATGCGTTTTTGAATTCACTAATTTTTTTCCGATCACCTGTAAACACTAGAGGAGGGTTTATTTTAGGTTCAGGAGGCTGAACAGCAGTAATCCGTGAGAGCTGGGTTACCTGCTGTGTCAGAGTCTGATTCTTTTCTTGTACACCAGTCAGAGCAAGTATTAACGCTTTTACTTGTTGTGTTAATTGTGTCACTTGAGTGGGTAATTCTGCTGAATCCATTTTTAAGGTTCGTTCAATCTGTAACGCTCCTGTGTTTTTATTATAGGCTGGATTTGCAGCTGTAAAATCTCCACTCAGTAGTCATGTAGAGATGTGTTGAATACCAGATCCAACTCTCCAGGACTCATCACCGTGGGCCTGTCAGCTTCAACATACAGATATATACACACTCAATGAGATGTTCCTGGAGTGATAGGATGTATATGATAGTATGAAGGTGATGTGCTGAAGGGACAGGTGTGAACAGTGACAAGGATGGTAATCAATGAAATGTAAAAAATCCGCGCTTAGGATAATTCTAGATTCCTAGTATTTAATGTTGGCTGCAGCCCACCTTTATACTATATTACTAAGAATATAGTGAGGATGAAGAAAAAGGAGGGGGAAGGTGTATGGCGCTGCCAAAAAGTGCTGATGTTTCTATATGTCCAAAAAATAAGTGTTAAAGGTATATACAATATAAATCACCAATATGAATAAAGTGTCCAGTGCATCGTATGTGTCTTCCTAATAAATGTGCAATACTAAAGGATAATTCAACTATATAAATAATAAATATTTGTGCTGAACTGTGAAAAAAAGTGGATACAAAATGGGTGAGAATTTGGTGTGATAAGAGATTTGTGTGAAATGTATGAATTATACAAAATATAAAAACTATATAAAGGTGTGAAATATACAAAATATAAAAATAAATATAAATATATAAAATATAAAAAATAGTGGATCCACTTAAATCTACAGCCGTAAAATACAAAACATCAAGTATGACTTAAATGAGGTGCACAATAGGTAGATAAATATTAAGGCAGCAATAATACAAGAATAAATAAGTCCGTTACACCTAAGAAAGAACAAATAGTCCCACAGTGCTAAAAACTTTCCCTAAAAAACTTGGCAAAAAAGGTGACTTGAGTGCAGGTGTTCTGATGATAAATATTAAAGGTGCTCAGGTATATGGTGACCATTCAGTGCTCCCCGCACCCCTTGGACCGCACTCACCAGAACTATGTACCCCTGCAGGGGTATCAGGCCTTGAATCTATAATCCTGGATCTCCTCCACTGACCATCAAAGTGGTTGGGTGGTCCGATTATCTGCCCGAATCTTGTAAACCCGGTTCCTTGGTGTTAGGGTCCGAAGGTGTACCGATATATGGGGGAAGAAGGCTCACATAGAGTAGTACTGCTTGGTTTTAAAATACTTTATTGTATATCAAAATTAGGTACTCACAAAGGGAATAGAGGGTAGTGGCATGAAAAGCAATAGTAGCGCACTTCCGGGACGCCGTGCGTTCCACAGGGCGGATGTGCGTTCCACTTAGGCGGATGTGACGCGATGACGCTCTACGTACGTTTCGTCGTGAAGACGTCATCACGACGAAACGTACGTAGAGCGTCATCGCGTCACATCCGCCTAAGTGGAACGCACATCCGCCCTGTGGAACGCACGGCGTCCCGGAAGTGCGCTACTATTGCTTTTCATGCCACTACCCTCTATTCCCTTTGTGAGTACCTAATTTTGATATACAATAAAGTATTTTAAAACCAAGCAGTACTACTCTATGTGAGCCTTCTTCCCCCATATATCGGTACACCTTCGGACCCTAACACCAAGGAACCGGGTTTACAAGATTCGGGCAGATAATCGGACCACCCAACCACTTTGATGGTCAGTGGAGGAGATCCAGGATTATAGATTCAAGGCCTGATACCCCTGCAGGGGTACATAGTTCTGGTGAGTGCGGTCCAAGGGGTGCGGGGAGCACTGAATGGTCACCATATACCTGAGCACCTTTAATATTTATCATCAGAACACCTGCACTCAAGTCACCTTTTTTGCCAAGTTTTTTAGGGAAAGTTTTTAGCACTGTGGGACTATTTGTTCTTTCTTAGGTGTAACGGACTTATTTATTCTTGTATTATTGCTGCCTTAATATTTATCTACCTATTGTGCACCTCATTTAAGTCATACTTGATGTTTTGTATTTTACGGCTGTAGATTTAAGTGGATCCACTATTTTTTATATTTTATATATTTATATTTATTTTTATATTTTGTATATTTCACACCTTTATATAGTTTTTATATTTTGTATAATTCATACATTTCACACAAATCTCTTATCACACCAAATTCTCACCCATTTTGTATCCACTTTTTTCACAGTTCAGCACAAATATTTATTATTTATATAGTTGAATTATCCTTTAGTATTGCACATTTATTAGGAAGACACATACGATGCACTGGACACTTTATTCATATTGGTGATTTATATTGTATATACCTTTAACACTTATTTTTTGGACATATAGAAACATCAGCACTTTTTGGCAGCGCCATACACCTTCCCCCTCCTTTTTCTTCAAGGATGGTAATCACTTGATAGGTTTGTATAGGAGAGTTCAAGATTGTATTTAGGAATGCAGATAGGTTAGTATCGAGTATGCTAACAGGTGGTGAGGACAGCAGATGACAAATACAGGATAGACTAACCCAGTGCAAGGATAGATAGTAGTAGACAGGAGAGCTAGCAATCTATGCAGCAGTGCAGATGATAGATGGTAGTAGGCTCAAGAGCTAGCAATCTATGTAACAGTGCAGATGATAGGATAGTATGGATAGGTAGTAACAGTCCTTAATGTGCATAGGTATATAGTGCAATAAGGTTATGGAAGGTTCCCCTGCGGGGTACTTATCACTTGTAATGTTAGTAGTTTAGAGAGGTCCAGTAGATAAGGAATGATCCGGTAGCGAGATACAGGGATCAGTAGCGAGGTTCCGGTCTGCTCCAGGTAAAGGGAATAGCTGGAGGTTCCGATCGAAAGACAGGCTTGAAAGCATGTGGATAACAAGGCAGGTTGAACGAACAATGTGAGTGAGACCGCCGGCGGTTGAAATAGCCGCTCTGCGGCGCTCAGCAGTGACATCATCGTTCTTAAAGGTATATGCGTACCATCTGAAGAGAAAGGTGGGACGCATTACAGAGAAAGTGGTGATTAAGGGTACCGGAGGTACCAGAATCTTACAGAGTGAAACCACGTTATTGTTCATGCAGCAACTTCATGTTTAATTATTGACATATGCAATTTTATACTTATGTTATGGTTATATGTTTGATGATTTTTGCAGTGTAAGGGGTTTTTGCATAAATGAAAAAAGCTGACAATTGTAAGTGCCTCTGTCCAGTGTTAACATTTTTGTTTCAGCCCTCTAACTGCTACTTCTGCTGATCTGCTAACCCCTTGCTGACCACCCTATAGTACTTTTACTGCTATAGGGTGGCAGCTGTGTGCAGAATCATGTATATTTACGTGGTTGTGCACTTCCGCTTGCAGGGGGCCGGTGCGCCACTTCTGCTGTAATTATACACAGCAGAAGCCAATTTTCACAGGGCTGAGACTCAGACCTGAGTTCTGCCTATGTACTGTGAAGGAAGCAGAATTCTGTTCTGACTGCAAAGCAGGGCAGCACACATAATAAACACAAACACTGGCTAGACACACATTTAACCCTTTGATCACCCTAGATGTTTAACCCCTTCCCAACCAGTGTCATTAGTACAGTGACAGTGCATATTTTTAGTGACACTGTATTAGTGTCACTGGTTCCTGCAAAGAGTCAAAATTGTAAGTTAATGTCTGATTATCCCCCAAAATATTGCAGTCCCGCTATAAGATGCTGATCACTAGGGATGATCGAACGGTTTGGGTTGACCATCGGTTCGACCCGAACATTGGCTGTTCGAGGTTCGGCCGAATTTAGAACTTTTTGCCCAAAAAGTTCGGAATTCGGCAACCAGAACCGACCAAAATGCAATGGGACAGGAAATGGGCTTTAAAAGCCCATGATTGGACCAGAACCATTAGCAAAAGCCAATTGAGGGGGCAGGAGAATGCTAGGAATGTGATTGGAGTGACTAGGGGGTCCATAGACCAATCATTAGTGAATACGCCCCCCTGTATATAAAATAGCCCCCGCCAAATTCCTAGCATTGTTATACAGGGACATGGAAGAGAGTAGAAGCAGTTTGTGGACTTCTGCTACAAAGTGTCATTTAGCATTTATTAGTGTGAGGAAAGGGATATCTAGTGTAGTTAGGGTGCTCTTTTACACTTTAGTTAGCTTTAATAATTTAGTTTCTGTAGGGAAAGTGTTAAGTGCCAGGGTGACCGTAGTGTAGTGTAGGGTGAACTGACAGTGACTGCTATGGCAGGGTGACCAAACCCTTCCATATCAGGGTGACCGCTATAGAGAAAAGCTAGTTTCTCTAAAGTCACTTTCGCTGCAGTAATATGGCTTCGCCCCTGTCAGCTTGCTTTTTGGCTGCAGACGTCTATAGGGATTTTTTGAGCACGTGTTTGGAGTCAGGCATGACATCTGAACATGTGTATAGGGGGTATATATACACACCCATGTATGTATATATACACCTGCACATATATAGGTGTGAAAGGAGCAGAAAACACTACTTGAGCTAATGAAATAATTAACACCAATATAGTTACCCTCCTATTACACCTATATATGTCTACGTGTAAAATACGTATAAGTATGTGTGTATATATACCACTATACACAAGTTCAGATGTTTTGCCTGCCTCCAAAGAACCCAAAATTTATTTTTTTTGGCGCTAGCGTTTTTTTGGGCATTTTTTTGGGTTCTTTGGAGGCAGGCAAAACATCTGAACTTGTGTAAAATATCTGAAGCTACTGTCACTTAGATGACAGTAGCAGGGGGGATCACAACAAGTATTTTACAACATTTTGTAGGTTCCAAATACCCCACTTCCTCAGGCTCTTTAAAACTATGAAAATAAAACCATCATGAGATTATCCAATAAATAGATGGTGTGACAATAACACATGTGATTTACATTTACATTATATACAATGCAAATACTATTTATTTTGAACCAAAGGGTTGGGAACCTTGGGGCCCTCACTACACCAAGCCACCCCTGGGAGGAGAACCGAATAATCACAAAAAAAAAAGCCAATCTTATGATAATCTAAAATAAAATGGTAAATACACATACTGTACCAATTGGAGGGGGTCTTAGGAAGCATCCCTTCAACATAAAATAAATTATACCATTCCATTAGCCCTCTTCTATTGCTCCACAATAGATGGTGCATGATCCTTAGGGAGGACAGAGGCTATACAGCTGCATACCACAACATAGAACATTGGAGGATGTTGGAATAGATATCTAAATAGACAATGAAATCATTAATATCCCTTTCATTTTTTTTTTTTTCTCACAAAAAGGTGCTTTATTCAAGAAATCAAAACTTGACATAGAAAAATACAGTAGAACAATCAAGTAACATTGAAATACATATAATGATGTGATGAACGACAGCATTTTGTTCACAGAGGATAGGGAAGTAACATATTCAGAGAATTTTGTATGTTGAGACGCATCCTATCCACTGAGTAATGGCAAAAATAATTTTACACACCTAGTCATAACTATATCAACAACATTGACTCAAACAATATGGCGGTGTGAATAGTAAAGGCACTGTTGTTCAGTACTATAAGTATCAATTGCCTATAGGCATCCTATGATAAGTGTAGATACATATAACCTACCTCTCCATGCAGGACCAGATTGTCCCGCAGGGGAGGTAAGTAGATAGAACATACAGACATAGTGTAAAAAAGAGAAAGAGAAAGAAAAGAAAGGAAAGAGAATAAATGAGCTAGAGAAAGAAGGATGTGAGGGGGAGGGGTGATGAAGGGGGGGGTGAGAATGAGTGGCAATAAGCAGGTGGGGATTTCATCCCTTTCCATGCCAGGTAATCGTCCACCTGCCGTAGGGAGAATAATCTCTAGTCAGATTTGGGATTAGGTATTATTTATATATTTTGTTTCAGGTTACAGTACTCTCGTATCTCATGGCAGCCATCTTCTCTATCTCATAGACTTGATCCATTTTTGTGATCCAGTCACTGAGGCATGGTACACTGGAAGAGTTCCAATGGATGGGTATCAAACATTTAGCAGTGTTTAGCAAGTGTCTTGCCAGCGAAAATGTATATTTCTGATATGAAAAGGAGTTGATATGCAGTAGAAATGTGGGCACATCAAATTCGAGCTCCAGGCCTGTAATGTGCTTGATCCAGTAAGCTACAGACTCCCAAAAGGGTTTAATCTTGTAGCAAGTCCACCATACATGAATAAAGCTGCCTTTTGATGTGCCGCATCAACAGCAATTGTCAGTTAGTGTGGGGTACCAGTTCTTCAGTTTGGTTGGGGTTCTATACCACTGCATCCTTATTTTAAAAGCATTTTCTTTTAGGGATAGGATGAATAGCAAGGGTGAGAGAGGGCAGCCCTGTCGGGTACCATTTTGCAATTCTAGTGGGTCTGAAAATACACCGTTGACTTTTACTTTGGCTTGGGGGGACGAGTATAACGCTCATATCCATGACATCATGTTGGGGCCAAGACCGATGTGGGCGCACGCCTCGAAGAGAAAATCCCATGCTACACGTTCAAAGGCCTTCTCCGCATCCGTGGACAGCAGGAGGCCCTCGAAACCAGCTCTGGGAGCTCCGTGAATCAAATTAATTGATTTGATCACATTATCACAAGCTTCTCTTCCCGGCATGAACCCCACCTGATCCGGCCCTATGATTTTTTCCAATGAAGGTTTAATTCTGTCTGCCATAATTTTTGATAGGATTTTTAGATCAATGTTAAGCAACGAAATCGGCCTGTAGTTGGCACAACAGGTTGGGTCTTTGTCAGGCTTAGGGATCACAGCACTATGAGCTAGGAGGAAATCTTTAGAAGGTTTGTGGTCTGCTTTAATTACATTAAGGGCTTCTGAGAGATGTTGGGATAGAATGTCTGGGTAAGTTTTGTAATACTGGGAGGTGAACCCATCAGGGCCTGTGCTTTTCCTAGTTTTTAAGGCTTTAATGGTTGATTTGACCTCATCCGGAGTTATCTCTGACTCCAGAGACGTCCAGTCTTCCTGGTCCAGGACAGGTAAGCCACTTTTTGCCAGATAATCTCTAATAGCCTGTAATCTTGGGGCAGTACTATTGTCTGGCTTGTTCTGTGGAGGGATATTGTTTAATTTTGCGTAGAATTCCTTGAAAGTGTTTGCAATGGCTCTAGAGTCTTGTGTGGCCTGTCCGTTAGTCTTTTTAATGCCCAAAATATTATTTGCCGATTGGGAATCTTTTAAAGCTCTAGCCAGCAATTTACCCGACCTGTCTCCCTGTTCATATTATACCGCCTTTTTTAAATAAAGGATACGTTTTACATGCGAATCCAAAAGTTCTCGAAGCTCTTTCCTTGCCTGGGTAAGGTCTGTTTGTACTTGTTTGGCTAAAGAGTGTTTGTGCTTTGCTCTCTTATTTTGGATATCAATTTAGCTCTAAAGTCTTATAAGATTCTGGTACCTCCGGTACCCTTAATCACCACTTTCTCTGTAATGCGTCCCACCTTTCTCTTCAGGTGGTACGCATATACCTTTAAGAACGATGATGTCGCCGCAGAGCGGCTATTTCAACCGCCGGCGGTCTCACTCACATTGTTCGTTCAACCTGCCTTGTTATCCACATGCTTTCAAGCCTGTCTCTCGATCGGAACCTCCAGCTATTCCCTTTACCTGGAGCAGACCGGAACCTCGCTACTGATCCCTGTATCTCGCTACCGGATCATTCCTTATCTACTGGACCTCTCTAAACTACTAACATTACAAGTGATAAGTACCCCGCAGGGGAACCCTCCATAACCTTATTGCACTATCTACCTATGCACATTAAGGACTGTTACTACCTATCCATACTATCCTATCATCTGCACTGTTACATAGATTGCTAGCTCTTGAGCCTACTACCATCTATCATCTGCACTGCTGCATAGATTGCTAGCTCTCCTGTCTACTACTATCTATCCTTACACTGGGTTAGTCTATCCTGTATTTGTCATCTGGCGTCCTCACCACCTGTTAGCATACTCGATACTAACCTATCTGCATTCCTAAATACCATCTTGAACTCTCCTATACAAACCTATCAAGTGATTACCATCCTTGTCACTGTTCACACCTGTCCCTTCAGCACATCACCTTCATACTATCATATACATCCTATCACTCCAGGAACATCTCATTGAGTGTGTATATATCTGTATGTTGAAGCTGACAGGCCCACGGTGATGAGTCCTGGAGAGTTGGATCTGGTATTCAACACATCTCTACATGACTACTTTTGCAGCTGCAAATCCAGCCTATACTAAAAACGCAGGAGCGTTACAGATTGAACGAACCATAAAAATGGATTCAGCAGAATTACCCACTCAAGTGGCACAATTAACACAACAAGTAAAAGCGTTAATACTTGCTCTGACTTACGTACAAGAAAAGAATCCGACTCTGACACAGCAGGTAACCCAGCTCTCACGGATTACTGCTGTTCAGCCTCCTGAACCTAAAATAAACCCTCCTCTAGTGTTTACAGGTGATCGGAAAAAAATTAGTGAATTCAAAAACGCATGTCAATTGCTTTTTTTGTTAAAACCTCGTGCATACCCCACTGATCAAATAAAAGTCTGTACCGTTATTTCATACTTGACGGGTGATCCACGGGCCTGGGCAGACTCTCTCTTTGAGAATAATGATCAGATTCTCAACACCTATTCCTTATTCCTAGCGGAACTCGCTAGTTTATACGATGACCCCAATAGGCAGAGTACTGCTGATATTCAGTTGAGGGCCTTAAAACAAGGAAGGAGACCTGTAGAAGACTTTGTATCTGAGTTCAAAAGATGGACCCTTGATTCAGGGTGGAATGACACATCTTTGTGAACTCAATTCAGACTCGGGTTATCAGAAGCTGTTAAAGACGAGCTCGCCCGAGCGGATTTACCTGGCACCTTGGAGGCCTTGATACAACTTAGTATCAACATCGACAGACGACTGCGAGAAAGAAGGGCTGAAAAGATGGGAATGCCATTGTCTAGTCCTTCTCAGATTTCAGCCGTTGACCCTACTCCCATGGATGTAGGAACCATACGCCCACCTTTAACGACTACTGAACGAGCTAGAAGAACATCCAGAAATCTCTGCATGTACTGCGCATCCTAGGATCATTTGATAAGCACCTGTCCCCTTGTCCGCAAAAAAGAGGGTGAGTGTTCACATGTCTTGCTGGGAGGATTAACGACTTCCTTTTCTAACCGCTATCTTTTTGTTCATTTAATATTACAGTGGGACCAAACTAGGATCACCACCAAGGCTATGGTCGACACTGGATCTTGTGGAAACTATATTGATACACGCTTTGTTACCTTAAATAAAATACCTATTATTTCAAAATCTAAGCCTGTTTCTGTTAGTTTCATTAATGGTATTCCACTGTCTTCTGGTCCAATCACCAACCAGACACAGGCACTCCTTGCCACTACCAACGAATCACATGTGGAGACCATCACCTTTGACATACTATCCTCACCCCATTTTCCTATTATTTTGGGACTTCCCTGGTTACACACACACCAACCAATCATAGATTGGAAAAAACGGACTTTGGTTTTCCCTTCTCACTATTGTGAGAATACGTGTAACCTCCCATCTTGTGGAAAGATTCTGTCTGTGGTGTCAGATGAAATTGCACCACTATGCTATCAGGATCTGTCCGAAGTGTTCCTTGAGAAAAATGCTCAAGTGTTGCCTCCCCATAGGGATTACGATTGCACAATCGATCTACTCCCTAACAGCAAATTGCCTTTCGGTCATGTTTATCCCCTTTCACAGGATGAACTTTCTCATCTCAAGGAATACTTGGATGAAAATTTGACAAAAGGGTTCATTAGACCCTCTACTTCTTCCACTGCTGCAGGACTTTTCTTTGTCCGCAATAAGGATTCCAGTCTCAGGCCTATTATCGATTATAGGCAATTAAACACGATTACAATAAAGGATCGCTATCCTTTGCCGCTCATCCCTGAACTTATTGAACAGGTGCGTGGGGCCACTTATTTCACCAAATTAGACCTGAAAGGGGCATACAACCTAATCCGAATCCGTGACGGGGATGAGTGGAAAACAGCATTCAGAACCAGATACGGACTATTCGAATACCTTGTGATGCCATTCGGGCTATGTAATGCTCCCGCAGCTTTCCAAAGATTCATAAACGACATCTTTAGAGACTTACTTGATGTCTGTGTTGTAGTATACCTAGACGTAATACTTATTTATTCTCGATCTTTGCCTGAACACATAAAACATGTAAGACTTGTTTTGTCCAGACTGCTCTCACACAGACTATATGTGAAATTAAAAAAATGTCTATTTCATAAAGAAGAAATATTATTTCTAGGATACTTCATATCCAAAACTGGAATTAAGATGGATATGAGTAAGATATCCTGTATTCTAGACTGGCCTATACCAACAACTCGTAAGGCCCTACAGTGATTCCTTGGATTCTCGAACTTCTATAGGAAGTTCATCAAGAACTTTTCCGCTATTGTGAGACCTCTCACACAACTGACAAGTATAAAAAAAACATTCAAATGGTCAGAAGAAGCAAATCAAGCTTTCTGCTTGTTAAAATCAAGCTTTACTTCTGCTCCCATACTACGCCATCCAGACCCATCCCTCCAATATATTCTAGAGGTAGATGCGTCAAATATGGCAGTAGGAGCAGTTCTCTCCCAACGACCAACAAACACTTCATCACTCCACCCAGTTGCTTTCTTTTCAAAATCACTAAGCAGCCCAGAGGTGAATTACCCAGTGGGTGAAAAGGAGTTGCTTGCCATAAAACTGGCACTGGAGAATTGGCGACATCTGCTCGAAGGTACCCAGTTACCAATACTCATATATACAGATCATAAAAACCTTCAATACCTCCAGACTAACAAGACTCTCTCCCACCGGCAGGTACGATGGTCATTATTCTTTTTAAGATTTAATTTCCTAGTGACCTACACGCCTGCAGACAAAAATAAAAAAGCGGATGTGCTATCACGATTAACCGAAGATAACTGCGCCGAAATCCCTTCCATTCCCATAATACCCTATGAACGCATTATTGGTGTTGTCCGTTCCTTGAAGGAAGAGATTTTGCACAGTATAAGAATGGATTCACCTCCACCACAACTAAGTACTGATGCAGAAGGCTTCCTCTATTACAATGACAAACTCTACATACCCCCTACTATGCGCACCAAGATCTTGGAGTTATCGCATGATGTGCCCATGGCAGGACATATGGGTATAACGAAAACCTTTAATTTGCTCACCAGGCAGTTTTGGTGGCCTGATATGAAGACGTCTGTACAAAAATTTGTTTCTTCATGTGACATCTGTGCAAGGTCCAAAATTGACACTACAAAACCATCTGGACTACTTTGTAGTCTACCAATACCCCAGGTTCCATGGGAAGTTGTGTCCTTAGATTTCATAGTAGAACTACCACCCTCTAAAGGATTTAATACCATCCTAGTGTCAGTGGACCACTTGACAAAGATGGCACATTTCATTGCTATCCGTAGACTACCTTCATCTAAACAAACAGCGGAACTACTGATGAAACATGTGTTTAAGTTGCATGGAATTCCAAAAACTCTTTTGTCCGACCGTGGTTCACAATTCATCTCTAAATTTTGGCAAGCACTTTGTCAAATTTTACGCATTGAGCGAAAGCTCACTTCTCCCTACCATCCTCAGACCAACGGACAGACTGAAAGAGTTAACCAGTGCATTGAGCAATATCTACGTTGCTACACATCATACTTGCAGGATGATTGGGTGGATCTCCTTCCTCTAGCAGAATTTGCTTACAACAACGCAACCCACAGTACTACGAAGCAAAGTCCGTTCTACTTGAACTATGGGTTTCATCCCACTCTTCTTCAACCACGCATCCTGCCATCGAGTAACCCAGTAGCCTCGGATTACCTTACCCAAATAAAAGACTCTTTGGGTTTACTCAATACCACTATATCACACGCTCACAGTCAACAAAAAAAGTACTACGACCTTCGTAGAAGACCTTCTCCTCAGTATGCTATTGGGGACCTTGTTTGGCTATCGACAAAGAACTTAAGATTAAAAATCCCTAGCAAGAAGCTCGGACTTTTATTTTTGGGACCCTTCCCAATTAAAAAACTTATCGGAAAAGCTGCAGTACAGCTCACCCTACCAGCATATCTCAAGATCCATCCCATCTTCCATGTTTCGCTACTGAAGCCCCATGTTCCTAACCAAGGAATAAGGCCTACCATCTTGCCTCCACCTCCAATACAAGTTGAATATATAAATATAAGTTGCGCTAAATAGTGAAAACATATATGATAATGTAAAAAAGTCCAGAAATAAAGTCCATATAAAGGCAAACAGCACGTCTGACGAAATTTTATGTACAGGTACCGCTTACCGAAGGTTAATGATAAATAGGCCCAAAGATTCCAAGTGATCCACAGGAACCAGATCTCAGACGGACTCCGTATGTTGAATGGATCTCCTCAGTGTTGCGTGATCATGTGAAATGAAATAAAAAACGCCATAGCGTAAAACCACAAACAAATAAATGTAACACCCCAAGTGATGGGAATATCAGAAAGGTGCTGTAGTAGTGATAGTAAAGAACATAGACACCTCCAATCCTGTGAATATACTCCTTACCAGAGTAATAGAAAAATATTGCAGAAACAAATAGTGTAGAGGACCTCCCCCAATAGGACTGCAGCTTACCAAAAGGAAAGTAAATAGAGCACATAAATCCCAATCGTGTCACCGAAGAGGGCTGACATACATATGCCCTTACCAGCTCCAAAATGATACAAGGCAGAAAAGGGTCCTAATTCGCCTAAGCACTTCCGCTGCGAGCAAAACTCCAAATGCTGGTGTCTAGATAGTCCAAACCAGGCGCCTCTAATGGGAACACTGATACAGGCTCAGCATACAGGTGGTAATGGCCATGAATTGAAAGAGAGGTAGACCATAGTGTAAAACCCACAAACAATTTATTAAAACAAAGGGCAAACACTTACAAACATGTAGATCAAAAAAGCCAAACGGAGAGATGTAGGGAGCCGCCGGCCGGACGGCTCTGCTCGCCCGTTCCTTCGTAGGACTGTAGCGTATGGGTGACGTCAGCACGCCCTGACCTGACGCGTTTCATCAAAGATGATGTTCTCAAAGGTACGGGCGGCGTGCTGACGCCACCTATAAATAGCCAATGAAACCGCCAAATCGATAACCGGAAGTTCCCTTGCCGCCATATTAAGTGTGGTGCTCCGGAACCGGAAGTAACTACACTACCCGGAACCATAGAGCGATCAATATCAGTGAAAGAGTGGACAACATATGACGAAAAAAACCCGGATATCCGGAAAACACGGGTTATGTAAATAAACTAAACTGGTGCACAGTAAATGTCCAAAAAACAATACCGTAAACCAGAAGAGGAACATAACTAAATAGATGATGGAGTGAATAGCCCCTGATTAAATTTGGGATATACCATACAAATTTATTTTAGTCACGAATGACCAACTAAACGGGAAATTCCGGTGATGGACTCGCTCCAAATTATAGGTACAGCCCTGCAACACTAAATCGGTGTAGCCCTCGTGACTAAACATAATAAAATGAAGCAATAATATGATGCCAATTAGACATCTCCCCACCAGTGTGGGTCTTACAACTGTACCCCTAAATTAAAATTGTAAAATATTGGTTTAGCCTAGATTAAGACTATAACAAACCAGGACAAAATAAATTAAATTGAATAACAAAGATCAAAGGTATTTGGATTACATGAATTCCAACAATTTAAGAGATATCAATGAACGCATTTATCTCAGTATCGACATTCAACCCGAAAGGTGTGTAGGTTTTGGCCCTATAAATCCAGGACATCTCGAGGCGAGAGATGCCTCTAGTCAACGGTTTCCCCCTCCAATGGGGTGTGAATTTGTCTATTCCCAAAAACAAAGTATTTTTGGGGTTGCTATTATGGGCCTGTGCATAATGTTTAGAAACTGAATGTTTCGGGAAGGCCTTTCTAATATTGGCCACATGTTCGTTTAGTCTAACGTTCAGTGGCCGCTTGGTTCTACCAATGTATTGGTAGCCACAAGGGCACTGGAGCATATAGACCACTCCCTTGGTAGTAAAGGATATAAAAGGTTCTATATCATGTATTTTACCAGTACTATGGGAGGTAAAGGTTTTGGTATTACGCTTTTTAATGGCGTTGAGGGAACAGATTTGACACCTATTACATCGATAATATCCAGTGAGTTGGTCCAAGAAGGTAGCTTTAGGTGGTGGAGGCTCTAATACATTCGGAGCTACCTGGTTCCTCAAGGACATTGCACCTTTGAAAATGACTCTAGGCTTATCGGGTAAAGATGAGCCCAGAACTGGGTCATTATTCAAAATATGCCAATGTCGACGGATTAGATTTTTTATGGCCATATGTTGGCTGGAAAAAGAGGTAATGAAGGGTGCGGCAGACACAGTGGGCACAGTATCAGAACGATCTACCCTTCGTGGTTTCAGAAGTTGTGCCCTATCCAGTGATTGGACCTCCATGATTGTCTCTTGGAGGAATTCATAATTGTACCCCTTTTCCAAAAATCTCTTAGTTAAGACCTCAGCTTGAGACAAAAATTCTAGATGGTCAGAACAATTCCTCCTAATTCGGTACCGCTTTTAGCCAGGGGTCGTAATGACAGCTATCTACAGGGATGTATGCATTTCTGTCTGTAGCCTTAAAATAGGTAGATGTTACAAACTGATTGTCTTTGACAGAAATGGTTATATCCAGAAAGTGAATGGTAGTTGAAGGCGGAGAAGAGTATGAGATCAAGGACATTTTGGATTCTCGCATCCATAGAGGAAGACTCCAGTATCTCATAAGATGGAAGAACTATGAACCCCAAGACGACACCTGGCTAGATACCTCTGATATTCATGCGCCTAGACTTATACGGAACTTTCACTCAAAACACCCAGAGAAACCTGTCCTATAGGCCTTCCGGAGCCGGCCTTAAGGGGGGGTACTGTAAGATTCTGGTACCTCCGGTACCCTTAATCACCACTTTCTCTGTAATGCGTCCCACCTTTCTCTTCAGGTGGTACGCATATACCTTTAAGAACGATGATGTCACTGCTGAGCACCGCAGAGCTGCTATTTCAACCGCCAGCCGCCACATTGTTCGTTCAACCTGCCTTGTTATCCACATGCTTTCAAGCCTGTCTCTCGATCGGAACCTCCAGCTATTCCCTTTACCTGGAGCAGACCGGAACCTCGCTACTGATCCCTGTATCTCGCTACCGGATCATTCCTTATCTACTGGACCTCTCTAAACTACTAACATTACAAGTGATAAGTACCCCGCAGGGGAACCCTCCATAACCTTATTGCACTATCTACCTATGCACATTAAGGACTGTTACTACCTATCCATACTATCCTATCATCTGCACTGTTACATAGATTGCTAGCTCTTGAGCCTACTACCATCTATCATCTGCACTGCTGCATAGATTGCTAGCTCTCCTGTCTACTACTATCTATCCTTACACTGGGTTAGTCTATCCTGTATTTGTCATCTGCTGTCCTCACCACCTGTTAGCATACTCGATACTAACCTATCTGCATTCCTAAATACCATCTTGAACTCTCCTATACAAACCTATCAAGTGATTACCATCCTTGTCACTGTTCACACCTGTCCCTTCAGCACATCACCTTCATACTATCATATACATCCTATCACTCCAGGAACATCTCATTGAGTGTGTATATATCTGTATGTTGAAGATGACAGGCCCACGGTGATGAGTCCTGGAGAGTTGGATCTGGTATTCAACACATCTCTACATGACTACTGAGTGGAGATTTTGCAGCTGCAAATCCAGCCTATACTAAAAACGCAGGAGCGTTACAAGTCTTCCTTTTCTCCTTTCTTCCGTGCCCCAATGCGAATCAGTTCCCCCCTGCACACTGCCTTATGGGCCTCCCAAACTGTAAGCGATGAAATGTCTTGAGATGAATTTTCTGTGAAGTAATTATTTAACACAGATTGTATATGCGTTTGTGTGGGTAGGTCCAGCAGCAGCGCAGGGTTGAGTCTCCACGATCGGTCACATCTGCGCACAGGAGAAAAATTCAGATGCAAGGAGATCAGTGCGTGATCCACAATGGTTGTCAATCCTATCTCCACACGCGCAATGTCACCCAAATCTCTTTGGGAAATTAATATATTATCAATCCTGGCGTATCTGTTGTGCGGGGTGGAGAAATTAGTATAATCCCTCGTAGAGGGATGCATCGTTCTCCATACATCTATCAGTGTCAGAGAGCTGTGGAAGTGTCGCAGAGGGGATTTAGGGGTACATTGAAGTCCCCGCCTAAAACGACACATCCTTTTGCAAAACGTTTCAATTCCGCAATCATTTTGTTGCAAAAAGTCAAGTGTGCACAGTTTGGGAAGAACACAATTGCTAACGTGATGGGTTTATTAGCCAGTGTGCCAGACACAAAAATGTATCTGCCATCTGGGTCTACCAACTGTTTGTCAAAGATAAATGATGTGTCTTTATGAAACAGTATGGCTACTCCTTTAGTTTTCGCTTGATCATTAGAGGCATAGTAGGCCTTTGGAAAAAATTTGTTTGTCATGGACGGATGGTTCGGCCATTTAAAGTGAGTTTCCTGTAGGAACACTACCTGGGGCTTATACTTTTTAAGTTCGTAAAGAATTTTATTCCTTTTTCCGGAATATTCATGCCATTAGTGTTATACGAAATTAAAAATGGATGCTTACCCAGTTTGGAGTATACCATGGCGGTGTCTGGATTGTCTTACCTCAGCCGAGGTCCACACCTATGGAAACTGGATAGGTGTAGATTAATACTTGTGTACTTATTGAGCAAAGTAGGGGGGAAGGGGGTGGGAAGGGGGAGGGGAGTGAGACAATAGGGTGGAGAGGGTAGAAGGTGTAGTAAGGGAAAGAAGAAAAATAAAGAGTAAAAGAAGAGAGGTAGACTAAAAAGTGGAGAAAGGTCAGATGAGCCAAAAAAGAGGCTCTACTGAGATTGCTTAAATCTAGGATATAACAACGCAGTAAATTTTAGAATCAATAGATAGTAATCCTTTTGGGTTAATGGATGACTAACAAGAGGATAGCCTCTTATGGAAAATACAAACTATCACGTCGGTGAGAGTTCCGATCGCACCGGGTCTCCTAAGATAGTATAAACTGAACGTCTGAACAGTAACTATATCAATGAATGCAATAACATTTATAGGAATATATAAAACAGGCAACGTATATGCTAACTGGAATGAGAAATCCTGAGATTCAATACTCACATGGAGCTAACACTCTGCCCTAGCACATTTGAACTATAACCAGCTACGACTCCCTGACTTCCCCATATAGGGCAGGTAACTAGCATTTCTTGCATATCTGTACCAATAATATTCTTTCTCATGTGAGTCCACCACATGGCAACTTGATGTGATCATTTATGGTACAATATCCACAGTCATAGTGATAATGGGGGATCTGTATAAATCTCTTGTGGAGCTATGTTCGCCTAGGTAAACCTGAAAAGTCAAGGAGCAATCCATGGCAACAATGTCCCTTTCACAAAAAAAATTTAGAAAAAAGATGCAAGAAAAAGGCAGTTTCTGTGAAGGAAACATAACTCATCACCACAAAGACAGCCAATGGGGATCACAAGGGTTGAGGAACTTAGATCCAAATATGCGGATAAGCATGCTGGTGGTCCTTGATCTGTGCTCTTGTGTCATTAAATGTGAAGAGAGCTGTATATACTATTCTCCTTGTGGTGTTAACAAAAAAAAAGAAAAAGGTAAGATATGGGGTAAGGAGACAGTTAATTAGCTCCAGCAGCATTATATAATCCGTGTCTCCATCTAATGGCGAAACAGTGAATGTACATTTAGAGTTGGATCATGTATTTTCAGTATGTAGGGAAAGTACATTGTGAGGATCCCTCGTTATTCCAGTAAGAAAAGAAACAAATGGGTCAAGTAAATAGGCAGCTATAGAGATAATGATTCTTATTTGGATTATGGGCGACTCCTAGTCTTGGGGGTTCTAGGAGTTTTGGAGGAGGCACCAAAAAGGGAGTGGAGTTCTCTCTTCTGCTGTTTCCCCTTTTTGGCATTGTGTGGGGATCTAGAGGTGGATGCCTCCATATCCTCCTGAAATGAACTTTGTAAGTGTGGGGTCAAGAATTCTGCGTACCACCCTGGGAGTTCTATGTCCCCCAGATGCAGATTGGCGCAAAAATCTTTTTTCCCTCCAAAAAGTAGTTTGAAGTGCAAAAGGAAACTTCCATCTATACGGGAGTTGTTTTTCCTTGAGGATGTCTAGTAGTGGTTTGAGGGCCCTTCTGTTGTTTAAGGCAGTGGTCCTCAACTCCAGTCCTCAGGGCCCACTAACAGGCCAGATTTTAAGTATTACCTTGGGGAGATGCAGACTAGAGTACTGCAATCACTGAGCAGCAAATTATATCACCTGGGATGTATTTCAGTTATCTTGAAAACCTGGCTTGTTAGTGGGCCCTGAGGACCAGGGTTGAGGACCACTGGTTTAAGGTAATGGGTGAGAGGTCCTGGAAGAGCCTAATTTGTCTATCATTGAATAAAATACGGTCATTCTGCCTGGCTTTTGCAAGTATTTCTTCCTTTAATGGGTAGTTAGAGAGGCAGCAAATTATGTCTCTAGGAGGTGCATCGTCTGGTGCTTTAGGACGTAGGACCCTGTGAGCCCTTTCAAAATCAATAGGGGACTTTTCTGGGCGCTCCAGGAGGCTTTTAAAAACAGACTGCAACGCAGGTTTAATTTGTTCCCTTTCCACCGACTCTGTGATCCCCCTAACTCTGATGTTATTCCAGCGCCCTCTGTTATCTAGGTCCTCAATTTGTCTGTTCATTGTTATGAGGTGGGATGAGTGGGTCAGAGTAACTTCTTCTAATTTCTTTAGTGTTTTATCCCTGTGGCGTCCAGCTTTTTCCACTGCCGCCATCTGGTCAGACAGCCTAGTTATGTCGGCTTTTAAGTCAATTATAGCGGCAGTGAAGGAGCCCTTGATGTCGGCTGCAATAGCAGTCATGGCTTTAAATGTCAAGGGGTGGTCGATGGGTTCAGGGTCGCCTACCGTGTCCTCGGTTTCAGCCATTGAGTCGGTATCGTATTCCCTGTCCTCATCCTGCAGCGCCGCCCACGCCATCTTGGGGCCTAGGGAGTTCTTCTTTCCGGACCGTTGTGATCCAAAGAAATCCGGTATGTTCCTGGATGTATTGCTCGATCCGGATCTCTGTGGCTTCGTGCTGCTTCCTGGTCTGCCAATTTTGCCCATATTATGCGGCTAGGTTGCCTGTAGGTGCCTCGAAGACCCAATGTGTCGGAGAGCCTTTGCTTCAAGCAGCCATCCAGCTTGCGCACCAAGCCACGCACCCTTAATTTTATTACTGTAATGCATATGTGCATCCCATACCCCCCCCTTTAATCTAAGATGAAACTACATATCTTAATTATATATCTCAACTGTACCCACATATTAAAAACAGTATTTTAGAAAATAATAATAATGATAACAGTTCTATGACAAAATTGCTACTAAACAACTCTTGTATTAACCAATTTGTTACTATACCTTGCTTTGTGCGAATTTCCCAGTATAAACAAAACACCTACCTTATAAAGTCCCATTTATAGTGTATTTTTTTTTGTTTACTTATCAGTTGCTTGATTTACTAAAGGTAAATAGGCTGTCCACGTTGCAAGGACATTTTCCCCATAGCTTAGTGAATAATATGATTCTCTGCTGACTATCATTCATATGCAAGCAAAAAAAAAATTTTTTTATTGCACTTGATTGGATATGCTTTGCATTTGAGTGAATTTTCACATTTACTTCACTTTCCCTTTCCAAGAGAAAATTTCTCATGCATAGTTGTAAATCAACCCTCTAGTGCCTGTTTACTTTCTGTTCGATGGAAATTGCTTTGATGACATTGCTGATATATCAGATCCTTGTAGCATACTTCTCTATTGAAGCATCAGCTTTTTTCCATCTAGCTTGTTACATAGTCAGGGTGAAAAAAGGCACAAGATTATCTTGTGTTGCAAAGTATGTTTTTTAAAGAACATTTGTTTAAATCGGTCTTTCATATGTCAAAAAATAAATTTTACTGAACTTCAGGCAATATGTAAAATCAATTTGAGGGTTATTAATGCTATCTGTAAAATAATTTAAAGTCAAATTTAGTTGTTTTTATTAAGGGGGTTTATGTGCAGGACTGAATCACAAGATGAAAAAGCTGCCATTTGAAGATATTTAGCCCAGATGACCTGGTGTCTTCATGCAATATTACTTTTTTGTCCATCATCTGCTTTGTAAGGTAAACCAGGAACTATACAAATAGAGTCACCATGTGCTCAGGCACTGAAGGCCACTGTAATAGCACACACACACACACACACACACACACACACACACACACACATATTATGTGGCTGAAAACATAGCCTATCTGTTGAAGGGTCTAGGTTGCTTTGTTTGACTAAATACATTTTTTTACCCATATAGCTATGTAACTAGGCCAGGGACATGTCAAGCATTAGAGTAAAAAAGAGGTCAAGACTCTCCCTAATCATTTTGACAGCCTTCCCTTCTTGCTCTTTGTGCCCCTTGTTGGCCGCATTTCAATCAAGAGGGGTGGGGAGAGCAGGAAAGGTAAGGCAGCAGAGCAACAAGGAGCCCTAATCCATGTTTACGCAAATGCAGAGCAATAAGGAACACTTGCCTGAAGTGTACTTTTAAAATATCAAAATGTGCTAAATTATTCCTGATTATGTTTGCTATAGCAGGTTCAAACTGATGATTGACTTTAGTGTGAAACTTCTTTTTTTTTTTAGGGTATGCTTAATTTTTTTCTTTTTTCATTTTCAAGTTTATAAACAGGTGCTCCATTATATATTTTATTATTTGTATACAACTCCTATTTTAATAATGGGTTAATGTATGGTGCACCCATAACACTGATTATGCAAAGAAAAAGACCCTCATTGATTGATAACTTTCTGACAGCCTCAAAAAACCCAGACAAGGCCAGTTTGCAGAGTAGAAGAGGAGGGAGTCCCTTCTATGACTTGTGCATCTGGATGTGCAATTTTATTTTCTGGCTCCAGGTTTTTTTTTATAACACAGGCTAGTCACGGGAAAATAGTACCGTCAAAAAAGAGTAAAAGTAGTCGAGTTCCACCTGCTGAGCATAGTTCATAGTAAATATGGAAAGTACAATAAAAGCATTACACATTCTATGTAAATGCATATGCTTATTATTAACAATTACAATTTTTTTATTTTTTTATTTAGCTCTGGACTTTTAATCTTGGCAAAATCTCTGGACAGAGAAAGTACGGACCGTTATATTTTGATAGTTACAGCTTCAGATGGCCGGCCTGATGGAGTAAGTTTCTGACTGGTTAAATATGGTAATGTAATATGTTATCCTATTTGCTAAAACGTTTAAAAGTTTCTATGACATCAAAATCATATACAGATCATTGTAAAAAATCTGGTCATGTGGTATTTTAGAGGTTTTTAAATTCAGTGGTCTAAAATATATATATATATATATATATATATATATATATATATATATATATATATATATATACACTATATTACCAAAAGTATTGGGATGCCTGCCTTTACATGCACATTAGCTTTAATGGCATCCCAGTCTTAGGCTGGCCATACACTATACAATTTTCTTATTCAATTTCCTTTAGATTTACCTAAAACTATGTAGTGCAAGGGCCTGCCTGACTGCATACAAATTGAAAGTGTTTAGGTTTGACCCTATATTACATGGTTTTGGTAAATCTAAAGGAAAGTTGAACAAGAAAATTATATAGTGTATGGCCAGCCTTAGTCTGTAGGGATCAATATTGAATTGGCCCACCCTTTGCAGCTTTAACAGCTTCAACTCTTCTAGGAAGGCTTCCAAAAGGATTAGGAGTGTGTCTATAGAAATGTTTGACCATTCTTCCAGAAGCGCATTTGTGAGGTCAGGTACTTATGTTGGATGAGAAGGCCTGGCTAACAGTCTCCACTCATCCATTGTTGGCCCTCTCTCCTCTACCCTAAAGCCAGCAGCTGGAGAGATAACTTGACTAGACCAGAGTGCCCTAAGAATAGGTAAGTATAAGGATCCTTCTTCAGGATAGTTAGTGAAGAAAGGGGGTGGGAGCAGTTTTAAGCTTAGTTAGTTCTAGCCTAGAATTCCCCTTTGGTCTTGAACCAACTGGGCTGAATTACAAAAACAAAATGATTCCTCCATACGGCAACCACATGGAAGACCAAATCTCCCACTGCGGTTATTCTTTTTCAGGGATCTACAAACCACAGCCCTCTAGCTGTTGTGGAACTACACGTCCCATGAGGCATTGTAAAAACTCTGACATTCACAGGCATGACTAGGCATGATGGGAATTGTAGTTCCTGAACAACTGGAGGGCCACAGTTTGGAGACCTCATTCTATTTGGAAAGCCAGCCTTGGAAAGCCAGGCTGTAAAAACACCTTCACAGAGGCTGCATTTAATTTGATTCATCCACTGTTCTGCTGAAAGTTTTTAAGTAAGCTCCTTCGAATGATTGGCTTTTGTCAAAACATAGCAGGGCCATCCTTTGGTTCTTCAGGAAATGCACAGTGTATGGCAAGCTTTAGCAATGTAGAACAGTCATTAGCACCTATTTCAAATGCATATGTCTTTTTTTTTTTTTTTTTTTTGTAAATAACACTTAAAAAGGAAAAACAGCACATTTAGTGCATTGATATTGTACCAATTTTTGTTTAGGTCACTTCACACCCTTGTTTCTATTTCTCTCAGAAAAAAAATAGGAAGCAGCTCACATTTTTTGTGCATGTAGTGAACCATAACAGGTTTTATGTACCGTGTTTCTTTGACCTGGAATATTTTGGCAATTATGTGCTCTGCTGGCTTGCCATTTATGTTTAACAACTTTGCATGGTTGCTAGAGACATGTTTTTATGATGGCATTGATATTCACATGCAGCTACAGCTGTCATTTTATAACAGTAAATTCAAACAAACAAAATATTATGCACAACGGTATTGTTTATTATCTAATTCTGGCACTGAATAGGATAAAGACTATAGCACAATAAACAAAAGGACAATGAAAAGAACAAACAAGAACTTAGAGATGATATTCTTTTTATGTGCCGCTAACACACAAAATATTACCAGGAATGTATAGAGTAAATTGGACATTAAAGCAGGTATGCACTAAATTTACAGTATCAATATTGACTATTTACTTTCAAACTTATCCAATTTATGCATAAAGTTAACATATTTACCATTGTGTCAAGTGAGGAGATATGGACATTTGTTCAGTTCTTTTTTAATAAGTTTGGAAACCTAAACCAATCATGCAAATTCTTAGATATTATAGAACAGAATAGAACACATCTTGGACCCTTATTGTTTAATAGCTAAGAAGATGTGTGGAGGTTCATTATACTACAAGAGTAGTCTTATGTTGTCTGCCAATTATGTAATGGGGTTGATTTACTAAAGGCAAAAAGAGTGCACTTAGCAAGTGCAGTTGCACTCCTTTTCCCCAGAGCTTAGTGAATGTGTCAAAGCTGCAAGGTGCAAAAAAAAAAAAAAAATAATGATTGGATAATGTAATCAGCAGAGCTTTACCACATTCAATAAGCTCTGGATAAAATGACCGCAAATGCACTTGCAAAATAATTTACGTGGTCTATGAGTGCCTGTACAGAGCAATTCTGATCAAGAGTAAATTTAAATCAATCAACTGCATATAGAAATATTACAACTAAGTAAAGATGAAAAAGTCAACTCAGTTTGTTGCAAAGATTCATAAATTCCCCTGTAGCCTGAGCTTAATATTCTTTTTACCCATATTTTTCATTTCACCTGATTGTCGGTCTTGTGATCACATGTGGAAAGTCAAGGCAAGGCTCAAATGAGCTCAAAGATGGGTAGGTGCACAAATCAATAAACACAATGGTCTATGTTTTTATAGGCTCAGGTTCAAGTACATTCAGAATCTAAGGCCTCATGCACACAGGGCCTTTTTATTGTCGCTTATAGCATCGTCAGACATTTTTGTTTACAGCTTCAAAACACCTCTCTGTGGTATTCTTTGTGTCCATGCACATGTAGACTTTTAGGAGCTTTTAGTGGCATAGGCCTTTAGAAGCTTAAAAAAAAAAAAAAACATAACCAGGATGTTTTGGAGTAGCAGCGTTTTGTCAGAAAAAATATTGACAGCTCCTAAACCCTACTAAAGTCTCCTAAACTCTTCTAAATGTCCACCACCCCAAAGTATCCTGTCCCCATGTTGATTGGGATAAGGGTCTCTTCCCCACAACTCTGAGCGAGGATTGTGGGGGTCTCTGGGCAGGGGGCTTATCAGAATCTGGAAGCCCCCCAGATCCTGTCCCCCCTTAAGTGAATGAGTATGGAGTACCCCTACTCATTCACCAAAAAAAAGTGTAAAAAAAGAAATAAAAACAGACCCAATTTTTGACACTTCCTTTATTAAAAATAAAAAAACAATGACTCCTGGTGTAGATCCATCGTCAATTATGATGCCCATCACACCCCTGATTTTGGGGGGATCCTTGCCCTTTTTAAAAAAGGAAGGGTCTGGTATGTTTTAACGCCATTTTATTTTTCACATCTGTCAGCAGGGAAGCCTGCTGACAGCTGATGACTCATCCATTGGTAAGGACACAGCAGCCGGCCTCCCAACCCGCTCCTTAATAACCAGCTATTCACTGGTTGTTAAGGACACCAGCGGCCTCGCTCCTTAATACTGCAGCTATTAAACATAGCTTACACACTAGGCTAAATGCCTGAAAAAAAAAATGCTAAATCATTAGCATTTTTTGTCCGGCCTTTTTTCAGCAGTTTTTAGCTTTCTAGTGTGTTTGAAGCCTTAAGGTACCAGAAGCTGCAGGATTTTATCTAGTAGCTTGTTACCCAGGAAAACAAGGTGCAAATTTTATTAAGAAACCTACTTTTTTTACTTCTTGAAACTTAATCAATAAAGTTCGCCATAGACCATTGCTATTGATTCATTTTATTAAGATCTAGTGAGCACTGTATCTTTGGATACATTAGGAGATTTACTAAAACTGGAGCACAGCTGTGCTTCTTAACCACTTGCCAACTGCCGCACGACTATCTACGTCGGCAGTCAGCCCCTCACAGGCAAAGTGACGTAGGTCTACGTCGCTAGCCTGTGAGGGTCTAGGGAGCGAGCGCGCACCGCCGGAGGCACGCTCCCGCTCCCACGTGGTCACGGACCCCCCCGCGCGTGTGACCGGCGGACCCGATGTCTGCCGGTCACTCTGCGATCGCCGCTGCAGAGGGAGAAAGTCAGGCAGCTTGTGTAAACAAGCCGCCTGTCATTCTCCCCTGTGTAGAAACTGTGATCACACGGTTCTACTATGTAGAACCGTTGATCACTGTTTCTACAGCTCAACAGACAGCCAATCACAGTTAGAATCACGCCCCTAGGGACACACACAGCCCCTCCCTCTCAAATAAAGTTAACCCCTTCACTACCAGTGTAATTTTGCAGTAACAGTGCATATGTATAGCACTGATTACTGCAGTAATTTCACTGGTAACCCCAAAAGTGTCAAAAATGTCAGTCAAGGGTCCGATCTGTCCGCCGCAATGTCGCAGTACTGCAAAAAAAATTGCAGATCGCCGCCATTACGCGTTAAAAAAAAATGACAAAAATCTTTCCCTTTGTTAGTAAATGCGATAACTTTTGCGCAAACCAATCAAAATACACTTTTTGCGATTTTTTTAACAAACATATGTAGCATAAAACAAATTGGCCGAAAATGTTAAAAAATTTTGATTTTTACATTTTTTTTGTTGGGAATTTCATATAAAAAAAATATTGTTATTTTTGCAAAATTGACGCTCTTTTTTTGTTTATAGCGCATGATCAAAAAATCGCACAAGTGATCAAATACCACCAAAAGAAAGCTCTGTTTGTGGGAAAAAAAGGACGTCAAATTCGTTTAGGTACAGCGTCGCACGACCGTGCAATTGTCCGTTAAAGTCACGCAGTGCTGAATCGCAAAATACCCCCTGGTCAGGAAGGGGGTAAAATCTTCCGGGGCTTAAGTGGTTAACCAATCAGGTTCTAACTTCAGCTTTTTGAATTAGGCTTTGACAATAAAACCTGGAACATGACTGGTTATTATGCACAGCTGCACCAAATTCTGTGTGCAGCAGTTTTAGTAAATCTCCCTCATTGCAAGCTAAACAAACACAGCTTTGAGAAGGGAATTTAACCATATTTGCCTTTTCAATCTATATAGGTCCTCTGAGTTAAGGTTGTTTACTTGAATATGTTGAGATATGTTGAGACTTACTTTAGAATTTTTCTTCATTTCAGTTTTTCTGTTCTCATGCTCTTATTCTTTCTTGTTCATCATTCTGTCACCATTTCTTCAGCAATTCTCCTGATCTCATACTTCCCCTCTGTATCATTTGTTCCTATTTTTCCTGCTGGCTATATCTTCTATGTTCTGAGTGTCAAAATAGCCCATAAAAAAGGAAAGAAAAGTTTAACATCATAAAAGCCTAAATCTTCACTCTATTCCAGGTTATATTCTTTAATATCTTGAAAATGTTTTTCTAATATAGAACCTCTAAATTGTCAATCCTATAATCCATTGCAGTTTGTTTTCCTAAAAATGAACCTGAAAATTGAACATTACATACATAATAAAAAGAAATGTTAGGAGACTGTCCATGCTACTGCATTTAGAGACAAATTCCAAACATGTTTTAGAAGTATCAAACAGCTAAAATAAAAATGTAAAAGAAAAAAGACTAAAATAACCTATTGCTAATCTCAAATAAGATAATTTTTATCATAAAAAGTTACTTTATTACAAAGTAAAGTGCAATATATTTGCCAATTATTTATTGAATACATTTTTTAGGGTGTAATCAACGTACACTTGACAGAAATGCGCCTTTTCAAATAAAGAAATTCCCTTCTGGTATATAAGTTTATTATACTGTAAACATGTTAACATTGTGAGGCCCTGCCACTGTGTAAAAGTAAGAAAAAAGGACACAGAATTCACATGTATGCAGGGGCTTTAGAATGTCAATTGTGAGTGGAGAAAATGGGTTTTGTCCCCAACTTTTGATATTCCCAAATTATGTTCCAGAGTTTGGAGATTTCAGAGAGTTTGGGAGGGATTACAATTCCAACCTACTGTCCAGGTCCTGCAGGAGACCAGCAGGCTGTGAGTGCAGATTACACAGCCTTTATAATGAAGGATTTGGACATAGTTCAAGGCTCCCATTTGGCAGACAGGTGTGCTCCACTCAAGAGACAGCATACCATGCTGGAGAGATTTCTTTGCTCATAGTCAAGACTAATAAGCAAGTCTTGTTGACTAGGAAAGCCAAGGTGATTAGGTGAGCCCAGGGGACTGGGGAAATCTGGACATCTCAGAAAAATGAGAGAGCCTTGGGTATCAGAAGATATCCTATCCAGATTGCAGGGAGTGGGCCTGTGCAGCAGGGTTCTGCAATGGAAAAGAGAGAGTCAGATGGCTTGGTATTATTTTTTCTGTGCCTATTTTTGATGGTTAAATGGTCCACAAATGGCGGACCTGAAAACAATGCATGGGTGGGCACTATTGGGTGCTTACATTCAATTTATTGTGTCAGTTTGTTTAGGTTTAGTTGAGCGCAGATATACTTTGAAGTCTTATAATTTCACAACAGTATATTTACTGCTGGCGGGCGGCTCCCTCACGCACCACAACATACCCCTACATTGCGCACTGCAGGCACCCCATAGGGCACAGAGTGGTGTGCTATGCACTTGCTGTGTCCACCAGACACAGCAGATTGTGGTGCTCAGTTTCTGACCACTGTGAGCGGCTCAGATGCCATGTGATTACTGTGCGATCACATGACACCTGTGGGCCAATCACAGCATCATCAACATAAGCCATGAGTCATAAATGAAAGCCACTCAAGACAGTTCAAATTATTGCTGTTACAGTGATCATCATTGTAACAAACAAGTACAGTGTAAAAGAAAAACCCTGATCACCCACCCCCGAATAATGCAGTGTCTTCAAAGAAAAAAAATGTTAGAATTTATTGTTTTTTTTTACATACTGCCATCAGTCACTATCTCTGATCACCCCCTCAGCAGTCATATAATGAGACTGTACTTCACTGATGACAGGGGTGTGGGGGGGCGGGGGGGGTTGCATTTGTACTGTCCTGGCATTTCACGGCTTCAAGAAATGAAATAGGCAGTCAGGAGTGGACATCAGGATTGTTCAAATGCTGTTTCCTGACAGACTCCATGGCAGCATACGTATGGGTTAACCCCACCTCTACTCCTCCCCTATAGGACCCCTCTCCCATAAATCTTTGCTCTGAGCCAGAGGTCATGTTCCTTTTTTGTCCTCCTCCTAAGGACCAGATTGTTTGAAGTCTTACCTTGGATAAAGTGTCCACAATTGAGGCCAGGTTGTTTGTCAAGCGGTGCCCCGGAAGACACGTGGTGTCTCCAGCAGTCCCCAGCTATTAGCGGGGTGGAGAAGGGCGATGGATTTGGTGCCATGTGGAGTCTCCAGCAATCCCAAAGTATAAGCGGGGTGGAGAAGGGCAATGGATGCGGTGCCATGAAGAGCTTAATCTTGGCAATTGCCAGGCAAAGTGGCAGTAGAGCCTAAGAGCCTTGCTACTAGAAGGTAGCCATAAATGCCCTGGGCCCGTGCAGTAGCGTCTTCTGGGTCCAGCCATGGTCACTGGGAATGCCGTGTGCAGTGATGTATACTTTAATTTTCATATTCCATGGCAGCAGTTGTCTGTATTTGTCTGCTTTTCTTCCCTGGCTCTAGTGTCTTCCAGTGCTCCAAATGTCCTTCCAAATGCGCTCCGGCTGGAGCGCATTTGTATTCCAAGCTGCCACTCTCTCTTCCAGCCCGGCATCCCTGGGTTACTCCTGCCAAGGGACTCAGCGCAGGGACACTGTGAGTGTCATTACAGTGGAAAAATTCAATCAGCGGTCAGTACTGTTGATACAGCGATTTCTCTGTAAGCAGCTTGCAGCAGTTTCTCTAAATGCTGTGTGCAATCATCACAGATGCAGTATCTCATAAAAGTGAGTACACCTCTCAGGTTTTTGCAAATATTTTATTATATCTTTTCATGTGACAACAGTAAAGAAATGACACTTTGCTACAATGTAAAGTAGTGGGTGTACAGCTTGTATAACAGTGTAAATTTGCTGTCCCCTCAAAAAAACTCAACACACAGCCATTAATGTCTAAACCACTGGCAACAAAAGTGAGTACACCCCTAAGCGAAAATGTCCACATTGGGCCCAATTAGCCATTTTCCCTCCCCGGTGTCATGTGACTAGTGTTACAAGGTCTCAGGTGTGAATGGGGAGCAGATGTGTTAAATTTGGTTTTATCGCTCTCACTCACTCATACTAGTCACTAGAAGTTCAACATGGCACCTCATGGCAAAGAACTCTCTGGGGATCTGAAAAAAAGAATTGTTACATAAAGATGGCCTAGGCTAGAAGAAGTTTTCCAAGACCCTGAAACTGAGCTGCAGCACGGTGGCCAAGACCATACAGCGGTTTAACAGGACAGGTCCCACTCAGAACAGGCCTCACCATGGTCGACCAAAGAGGTTGAGTGCATGTGCTTAGCATCATATCCAGAGGTTGTCTTTAGGAAATAGACATATGAGTGCTGCCAGCATTGCTGCAGAGGTTGATGGGGTGGGGGATCAGCCTGTCAGTGCTCAGACCATATGCCGCACACTGCATCAAAGTGGTCTGCATGGCTGTTGTCCTAGAAGAAAGCCTCTTCTAAAGATGATGCACATTAAAGCCCGCAAACAGTTTGTTTAAGACAAGCAGACTAAGGACATGAATTACTGGAACCATGTCCTGTGGTCTGATGAGAACAAATTACACTTTTGGGTTCAGATGGTGTCAAGTGTGTGTGGTGGCAACCAGGTGAGGGGTACAAAGACAAGTGTGTCTTGCTTACAGTCAAGCATGGTGGTGGGAGTGTTATGGCCTGGGACTGCATGAGTGCTGCTGGCACTGGAGAGCTACAGTTCATTGAGGGAACCATGAATGCCAACATGTACTTTGACATACTGAAGCAGAGCATGATCCCCTCCCTTCGGAGACTGAGCCGCAGGCCAGTATTCCAACATGATAATGACCCCAAACACACCCCCAAGATGCCCGCTGCCTTGCTAAAGAAGCTGAGGGTAAAGGTAATGGACTTGCCAAGCATGTCTGCAGATCTAAACCCTATTGAGCATCTGTGGGGCATCCTCAAATGGAAGGTGGAGAAGCGCAAGGTCTCTAACACCAGCTCCGTGATGGAGGAGTGAAAGAGGACTCCAGTGGCAACCTGTGAAGCATTGGCTGTGTGTGATCCTGATGGTTTTATCACCTGTGCAGGTTGGCTGCCTGTGCAGTTTCGACACTATGGATGTATCACTGCCCCCCGCCCCCTTGTGGCTAGCCCTTGTGTAGTGGGGCTGAGAGGGTGTGTTTACTCTTAACTTTCCTCATTTGCCTGGCCACCTATTTTGGGTTTTAACCCCCCCCCCCCCCATTTTGTTTTCTTTTTAGGTTTTAAAGTTCTTTTAGTTCAGAATGACAATACACGGCACGAGATGATAAAGACATCAATAGGTCACTACATCAACATTCTTCCAGACTTAGTCGTCATTGGTCACTGTCAAGGTCCAGCCTTCATAGCAGAAGCTCTGAATCCTCTTTTAGGCACCACATCCATCGCTATGTCAGCAGCTCCAAGGAGGGAGACTGCTGGGAATGCAAGACTTAGGTCCCAGAGGGCAAGTCTTTGTGTGAGCCATACTAAGCCCAGGTGGCTGGAAAAGGGGATGGTGACTTCTAACCGTCTGGTTCTTGAGATTGGAGGTCCTGGCTGCTCCCACAGAGTCATCTATCTGTCTATTGAATGCTAGGAGAGTGAACACAAACAACGTTTGCGGGAGAATCTGGTCAAAGTCTATGCAATACATGTCTGCTGCTGACCGATCATGTACTGATTTAGAAGTTCTAAATATTGTGGGCTTCCTCCAGTCGGATTTGAATCTGGCTCTATCAGTCAGCTCCTTCAGAGTACAAGTGCCAGCTTTATCGGCCTTTACAGATGTTTCCAGGTCTAGGCATCTTTTCCTATCCAACAATTCTTCAAGGGAGCAACTAGGTTCAGACCTCAGAGTAAGCAGAGGTTTTCCAAATGGAATCTCCCTCTTGTTCTCAACTTCCTCTTGGGAATTGGAGCAGAATGTTCTAGGGCTGCCTCCGTTAAATTCCTCTCTGTCATGTTCACCTTTCTCCTGGCTATCACGTCGGCATAAAAGCCTCAGAGATTGATTCACTGGTTATGGAGAACTTTTCTTAATGCTCTTCCAGTTAGAGTAGTGCGTTTACCTGTGCTTGACTAAATTACTAAGGATACATCACTCTTTTATGGGAACCAAGAAATTGTTCTACTAACCTTTGGAGTACTAACTTGTGTCCTCTAGACGTTTGGAATTGGGAAAGGTCATGCTGTGGTTTAGTTGGTTAAAGTGCATGTCTAGTAAACAGAGAATTCTGAGTTTGCCTCTCAGCAGTGCCTTCCTTTGGTTCCTAGGAATTGAACCGGTGTGTACGGCTAGTTATTTCCCATATGTATGCTGCCATGGAGTCTGTCAGGAAAACTGAAAATTTCCTATCAAATACTTAACATAATTTTCCTTTCCTTAAGGACTCTATGGCAGCAGGAGTTCCCTCCCAGAGTCATGAGTAGGCTAGTTACAGAACGTGGCCTCTGGCTCAGAGGAAAGATTTATGGGATCGGGGTCCTATAGGGGAGAAGTGGAGGTGGGGTTAACCCATACGTATGCTGCCGTGAAGTCCATCAGGAAAATAAAAATTACTGTAAGTATTTGATTGGAAGTTTTCTGTTATATATACCATAGTTTGCAGACTCTATAACTTTCACAAAGACTAAATTATATACACTGATCTGGGTTATTTTAACAAAGAAATATACCAGACTACATTTTGGTCCAAACCTATGAAGAAAGTTATTTGTTTGCAAAAACAGAAACTAAGAAAATCATGTTTTTTTTCACATGTTTTGTATTCATTTTTCATTCATATTTCATTTATATAGCAAAAAAAAAAAAAAAAAAACTGTGGCAATTAAATACCACCAAAAGTATCAATTTAATTTGGGTACAAAGTTTAATGGCCGAACAAATGCCAGTGAAAGTAGCACAGTGCTGAATAGCAAAAAATTCCCTAGCCATGAAAGGGGTATAACCTTTCAGAGGTCAAGGGGTTATCCCATGTAGAATTTTTAAACCAATTTTTCAGATTAGTACTCATTTATTAAAAATGTGTGCATTTTATAGATAGCAACCATCTTTGAAAATGTGTGTTATTCAAATGTCACTTCTCGTTGCTGCTTTGTTAAAGAGTCAATTTTTGCAGAGCACATCAAAAAGTAGTTCATTATTATTTTTAATTTTTTTTTTACAGTCTATTCATCTTTTTTTTTATTTCATACTAGTTTCAGACAGAACTCTAAAAGTTATATTCCAATTTATGACTGGATGACACCTTTATTAATTGTAGAAGCCTAGAAAAAAATGTATGCAACAAGGATCAGTAGTCTGCTTTGAAATCTCAAAGGTTCTTATTACTTTTGAAACCTTGGAGTTCTTGCCTGTTCCCTGTGGACTTGCCTGACTGCTTACAGCAAATTTCCAATTACACTGCACATTTTTTTAGGCACCGCATTTTGCACATGTCATGGTATATCACTGGAAGCTAAAAACTGTTCAAGTATGTCATGCCATTTTTAAGTCTTAATTCATTTGAAATAGAAAAGAAAATCTGAATATATTTTGCACAAATGCAGACTGATTTCACAGAGTGCTGCAACATTTCAGCACAATTGAGCCGAATACTTGCACCTTCTTAAGCTATAACTAAATTATGAGTGCAGCACTAAGAAAGAAAAATGTTTACGGCAATATAGTTGCCTAAATGTTTTTAATACAATCATTAAAACAACCATTGCATAACAGACAATGACAAAATGGTTGCTTTTAAAAGGGTCTAGAATAGATCATTTATCTCTTATATCAGGGGTCCTCATACTATGGCCCTCCAGTTGTTCAGGAACTACAATTCCCATCATGCCTAGTCATGTCTGTGAATGTCAGAGTTTTACAATGCCTCATGGGATGTGTAGTTCCGCAACAGCTGGAGGGCCGTAGTTTGAGGGTCCCTGTCTTATATTATATGACATAAGATATGTTTTTCTCATTTTTTTTTCTTGGCGATTGATTGACACCCCATTTACCAGTCCATAATTACAGTCATTTACAGTTTTTTTTTTTCATTTAAAACTATGGTATTCTCAAAGAACATATTCAGCCAGATAATTTAACCACTTCCCATCTGTCATATAGCAAAATAACGGCCACAAAGTGGTTGCTCTATCCTGGCTGGGCGTCATATGACTCTGACACACCGCATCTCTTATCCCGGCAAAGAGCCTATGACGTTGGCTCTTTACCATATGAGCAGCTGTGTCCAATCACAGCTGGTCACATAGTAAATAGGAAATGCCGTTGATCGGCTTTCCTCAGTTCGCACCTAATAAGCGTACGCCAGTAGAGGAGAGCCAATCGGCAGCTCTCCAGACGGGGGGGGGTCTGTGCTGGTAATCAGAGCATTGATTACCAGTGCAGACCCTTGGAGGATGCCACTAGAGCCACCAGGCATTGCCCACCCATGGCCACCAGGGATGCCCACCCATGACACCAGGGATGCCAATCAGTGCTCAGGGAGCCTGTCAGTGCCCTCCTCATCAGTGCTGCCCATCATTGCCATCTATCAGTGCCGCCCACCAGTGCCCATCATTGCCATCTATCAGTGCTGCCCACCAGTGCCCATCATTGCCAATCAGTGCTGCCTATCAGTGCCCATCAGTGCCACCTATCAGTGTTCATTAGTGCCACCTATCAGTGCCCACCAACGCTGCATATCACTTCTACCTATCAGTGCCACATAGTGCCCATCAGTGCTGCATATCAGTGCCGCCTATTAGTGCCCATGAGTGCTGCATATTAGTGCCACCCCATCAGTGCCTCCCCATCAGCGGCTGTCAGTGCGGTCTCATAAGTGCTCATCAGTGCAGGAAAAAAAACGTATTTATTTACAAAATTTTATAACATAAACAAAAAAAAACTTTTTTTTTTTTTTTTTACTTTTCTGGCTTTTTTTATTTGTTTAGCAAAAAAGAAAAAACTTGCAGTGATCAAATACTACCAAAAGAAAGCTCTATTTGTGGGAAAAAATTACATAAATTTGGTTTAGGTACAGTGTTGCTTGTCTGCGCAATTGTCATTCAAAATGCAACAGCACCAAAAGCTGAAAATTGGCCTGGGCAGGAAGGGGGTGAAAGTGCCCTGTATTGAAGTGGTTAAAGTAAACCTGTCATAAACCTTGGGAGATTTAAAACCAAGTTCAGTGCCTACAGAAAAAGTAGAACTGAAATATCATAGTTTAGTAAATATCTGTAATCACCTCTGGAGTCACTAGTGAAATATGAAATGTCTGCTAAAAGTAGTCCTAAAATCTCCCTGCCCTTCAACTTTTTTGAAACCTCACACTGACCTAATCACACTGTCATAGCTCTCATTACTTTTTTTTTTCCAAAATAGCTTTATTTGAAAAGGTACAGGTACAATTATAGCTTGATATCAAATTGAGGTTTTACAAGTACATGTAGAAAAAGGTGTGATATAACAAAGCCAGATCAAAACATTTGTTAATAAACAAGTGGTCAACAAAGAGTGCCACCATAAAACGGTATCTTAGAAGAGTATCTTTTGTATATAAGATGAGAGATGGCATCAAGTAGTATTTGAGTTGAGCTTTGTTGAGGGTTAGGATAGTCCCTAGGTTGGGAGGATTGGATAGGAACTGCTTGGGGTACTTGCGTAGAAAGCCTGACGTTAGTATATGTTAAAAGACAGACTAGTGTTCTAAGCTTATTTGGTTTCAAGTAACAGTTCATATATTCTGCTGAACTATGTTAGAAGGATTATTATATGGCCTTCTAAAATCTAGGTAGGATGCAAGTATTTTTGAGGTGCATCTGGGGTGAGTGAAAGTGTTTGGGTAAAAAAAAAAAAATAGTCAGATGTGTTGAAATAAGACAACTGCTTTGGGTAGTGATTTGGGGAATAGGTAGATGAAAGTCGCAGGATGTAAAATGTGGAGGAGGTGAGCAGACCAAGAAAAGGGGGGAGTGGGAGAGGACTTAATAAGGGGGTGACATAAAGGGAGGGGTGGGGTCACTTAGTGTGGTTATATGAAGGAAGGGGGAGGAGGGAAAGGGATAGAACAGAGGTTTATTCTTCTCTCCCACCAGGGGGTCAGAAGAGAGTGTATTATCTTATATATATCTTATATATCTTGTACATCTATCTTGTATATACTTACCTACCTCCTCTGCAAGCTTGGTCTGGTTGTGGATAAGATGTAGGCCACTGCTGGTTGCCATTACCAGGCAAAAAGTGGGTGGTAGCATTGAGCCACTGCTTAAGAATCACATGGTTGCTGTCAATAGGTAGTACCAATGATTGGTTGACAGCAGATCTATTGTAGGAAAGTACAGTATATAAAACTTTTAACATCCTATTATAGAGTAGGGCAGCTCAGCTTATGTAAACACACAGACAAGAGACAAAAATGCACAGGCTCTGGTACAATACCATTTATTTTATGATAAAAACTAGATAAAATTCACTCATAAGGAAAAAATAATCAGAGCTTATCAATCACATCTTCCCACCATGGCACTGTGCACCCAAATCCTCTCACCATCCTTGATAGGAGCTCCAGCTGACAGTGTGAATATTGCAGCAGTCCTGGGTCTAATTCAGTCACGGTTGTGCTTGATCTCATGTACCCTGATGGTTCACATGCACAGGAAAATGTGCTTGGGGGTCATGTGATGCAAACAGATGGCTGCTCATGGGGTGTGTGAGCTGTTGCTACAACAACAACATTTTTGGGAGGACGTTACCTCCTGTATCAAGTCCACCCAGCATCACTGTAAGCAACCTTAAGTAGCCTCACTTGGTATTGAGGGCCACTAGTGGCCAGATACTGACAGTGCTAGGATTACTATAGGCAACATAACAGTATCAAAGTACAATTTCATATAAAAAAAAAGCTTGTAACATATAATCATACCACTGCACAACTGGACGCAGCAATGGTAATTACATCTAGAAACTTAGGGCAGTAAGAGTGTCCTCTCCTTTTTTTTTAAACAGTGCGTGTTCCTTATACATTTGGCGGGCTTCCCGTGCTGTTTTTTTTTTTCATTTAGCTACTGTAGTTCCCCCTCCAAAAAAAAAAAAAAAAAACATCAAACAGAGGCAAGATAGGCATATTTGAGCATATTTGAGCAACTATAATTACTGGAAGACACCTTTTGCTTGTACTGTTGGCACAACCTAAAAGTATATTGCATGTAACAATTCTAAATTAACCTTGTAGAGGCATTTTTTTAAGAATGAATCACTCAGTGTCTCACATAAGGTGTCGCTAAAGGCAAAAGAGGAAGGCAGGTGTTGGGACTTTACATGAGGTGTGCAACCAGTTCATAAGCAGTATGTAGATCTCATGTACATGTACATACAATAGTACCCCGATATAGTAATATAGTAATGCAGCATAGCCATGTGTAGACCTCATACATCTATTCATATACATACAGCAGTACATAAAAACATATATGCGGGTGAAAAAGTATTTATTGAATAATGTCTAAAACACATGAAGAGATATATAAATATAGGCAATATTCCATCAAAAAAGTATTATACACAAATTATTGATAATCCATATGCCCAAAAGGTACAGCGATGTCATACAACATAAAAATAGGATAGTAAGCAGCAATATGTAATCATATATACAATATTCATATTAGCATAAATAAATATAAATAGTATCCAGTATGTAATAAAACCAAAAGGACTGCATCTTTGTGTGCTCTACGCATTTCATGACAAGTCACTTCCTCAGGACCAGGTGCAGTCCATGCCTGGGATGGGTGTCACCAGGATTACCAGAACTAGTTTCCCAATTGGAAGATTTTCTCTCTATCACTGTTCTGGTGTTCTGGCTCTTTTTCTAGAAGAGGATTTATAAGTCCCCCCCCCCAACAAAAAAAACAAAAAAAAAATGGTCTGAGCACTGACAGACTGACCCCCCACCCCTTCAACTTCTGCAGCAATGCTGGCAGCATTCATACGTCTATTTCCCAAAGACATCCTCTGGATATGATGCTGAGCACGTGCACTCAACTTCTTTGGTCGACCATGGCGAGCCTGTTCTGAGTGGAACCTGTCCTGTTAAACCACTGCATGGTCTTGGATACCATGCTGAAGCTCAGTTTTAGGGTCTTGACAATCTTCTTATAGCCTAGGTCATCTTTATGTAGAGCAACAATTCTTTTTTTCAGATCCTCAGAGAATTCTTTGCCATGAGGTGCCATGTTGAACTTCCAGTGACCAGTATGAGAGAGTGAGAGCAATAACAGCAAATTTAACACACCTGTTCCCCATTCACACCTGAGACCTTGTAACACTATTGAGTCCCATGACACAGGGGAGGGGAAATGGCTAATTGGGCCCAATTTGGACATTTTCACTTAGGGGTGTACTCACTTTTGTTGCCAGTGGTTTAGAAAGTAATGGCTGTGAGTTGAGTTATTTTGAGGGGACAGAAAATTTACACCGTTATACAAGCTGCACACTCACTACTTTACATTGTAGCAAAGTGCCATTTCTTCAGTGTTGTCACATGAAAAGATAGAATCAAATATTTACAAAAATGCGAGGGGTGTACTCACTTTTGTGAGATACTGAATACATTATATAATCAGGGCCTGTCAAATGGGTAAAACAAGAAAACGGTGCACCCGGTGTACATTGTTAAAAATACTGGTTGACCCACCATGCTTATTTCTGCTTCAAGAGTCAATACACATGTACTTTGTCGATTGCGAAACCACTGTTTTAGGATTCTATAATGGCTATCAAATACATTAGTTCTTTGCTTGAATGACAGTTTGTATGACAGCTTTTTAAGGTAGTTTATTGCAAGAGAGGCTTCAAGCACTGATGTGATAGCAAAGAAAGGACACTTTATTAAAAAAATGTAAACAAAGTGCATCTCAGCAATCCATTTTAAATTGTGTGAAATATGTACTACAAGCATTAAAACAAACATACATTTTTTTTTCAGACATCAACTGCAACTGTTAATGTGGTGGTGACGGATGTGAATGACAACAACCCAGTCTTTGATCTTTACTTGCCTAGAAATCTCTCAGTCCAAGAAGAAGAAGTGAATGCTTTTGTGGGTCAAGTCAGGGTGAGTGCACCATTATTTAATTAGTCTTCTCTGAACAGAAATAATTCAGGCTTTCATTTTGTTTTGTTTTTTGTTTTTTTTTTTACCTTACCTTTATGCTTTTATTCATATACTTGAATTCTGACAGCAGATACATTTGTAGAACATTTTTTTAAGAATAAAAAAGCTTCAAGCTATATGAACATTACTGCTGCATTGGTATTAAACATTCTTTTGTTATTGCAGACAAATCTAGCTTTAAGGTAAATACAATATAGTTCTAAAGTGCAAGATGTTGACTGCACAAAGAATACAGGAACATCGTTTTGTTTTCATTTATGTATCTTTATTTTTTTATATATTTATTTTCTCTTCTATTTTTTTCTTATGGTGTGCTGAAATTGTTTTAAAAGCCACAGTAAACTACATAACCAAAAAGAAATGGCCATTTTAAATAAAAATATGAACAAATAAGTATACAAATGAAGTATCAAGAAATCTTAATTGGCTAGTAGGTGAATTTAGGTTCTAGGAACATGAATATCAAATTATTTAAAAAAAATAAATACATAAACTATAGTTACACACAGGCCTTCATAACCTTTACCCATCTCACAGCTTGATTTAAATACAATAAACACTAAAACCTGTTTTTTTTTTTTTTTTAACAAGAAAAGATAGGATAAGATAAGGCTGGGATGAAAACTCTTCAATAGCTATAATTGTATAAATGGGATCCAACAATACAGTTTAAGGGGGCGTGGTCTGACCTCGCATGGAGATGGCTGCCTGATCCCTGCGCTCCCGCCGACACGGACAACAGCATCCATAAGCTGGAGAGACCCGGGTGCTTCACTGCCCGACAACGATGGGATCCACCTCCCGGGCTTCCTCTGCCACCCGATCACGTTCCCCGAGGGACACAGGGGCTCAGCTGAGCCAAAGCATCCCTGAAATGTTCCGGACCCAGGGGACAAACATGGCGCTCACAGGCAGCTTGGCGCCCTCCTCCACACAAACTTCGCAGCCTGCTCGCTCCTATGCTGCGGCTACAGCCTCGGGCACCGATCCACCCGCTATGCCGACCCCCCCTCCTCCCTCGGTGACGATGGCAGACCTCCGGATGATTGCAGCCGACATTAAGGACACGCTGGGCTCTGCGATCCATGACCTGAGGGAGGAGATGAGAAGCCTGACCGGCCGAGTGCAGGGCATGGAAACTGTCACAGCACAGCATGACAGAGTGCTACGGTCTGTCACACGTGCGGTGGATTCTCACTCCCTGCAGCTTAGGGAGCTTCAACGGCATATGGAGGACTTGGACAATCGGGGTAGACGTCACAATCTGCGGGTACGTGGTCTCCCCGAATCTGTGGAACCCGACATGGTCGCCCCTGCTGTCACAGGTATTTTTAATACCCTCCTTGATCGCCCCATGCAATCCCCCATAGACATGGAGCGGATACATCGTGCACTGCGCCCCAGGGGCAGGGATGGCGACCCTCCCAGGGACGTGGTCTGCTGCCTAGTGGATTACAAATTAAAAGAGGAGATCCTGCGAAAGGCCAGGAACAGGGCCAATTTGGAACATGAGGGTGCTGTTATTCACATCTATCAAGACCTCTCCAGCATAACCTTGCAGCACCGCAGAGATCTGCGCCCTCTGCTGGAAGCATTGAGGCTGAAGGGGATACCATATAAATGGAAGTTTCCTTTTTGCTTGTCAGCCACCGCGCAAGGCCGTACGGCTCTCCTGAGGGTCCCGGAGGAACTCCCACACTTCTGTGCTGCCATGGGGCTCCCGCTGATTGATGTCCCTAACTGGTACGCTGCATTCCGTGGGGGTCCGCCAGCAGCACCAACGCCCAGAGAGGAACCTATGGAGGCCCATGATTCTCGTTTCAGGCGTCCTCGTTCACCCTCACCACTCAGGCCCCTCACAGCTCTGCAGATACCGCCATTGGCGGCGAGTCCCACAAAACCTCCCAAGCAAAGGAAGCCTCGTCAAGGTGACTGATGGTCGGGGCACCCGTGATCGTCTGGCAAGTATCACTGTTTTTCACGTTATATGCTCCCTTGCCCACTCCTTGATCTCCCGTAGTTCACTGGACTGGCCACTCTCCCCCTTTAACCATGGAGCCCACGTTTATTTGTTTCCTCGTCCCATGTTTTGGCTGGCTATGATCCGTCCTACCTCCACTCCACGTGCCTAGCCGATGTGCCTTATGAACATCCTCGGACTGCTCATTGACTCGATGCTTATGTATTGTCCAGCGCCCCTGTATTCTAACTGTCCTGCCCTCCTGACCGTTGAACGCAGATGTATGCCCACCCATGCTTGCCAGGGTCGGGCGGTCAGCCTCCCCCCTCCCTAGTCCTCCCCCCCCCCCAAGGCACAGGCATATTGCCGCTTAGATCTCGCCTCATGGCATCCGCAGCAACGTAGACCCTTTATGTGCCCTGCCTGTTCATGCTATTTGCTGACTAATGGTCGCTTTACCTCTGTTGGACTTCCTTATACTACCCCGCCCCCCCGGTTACCACAGCCTAGTGGTTATGGACCTTGCAGGCTTCCCGACTGCTGCGGTGCTTTATATGGACCGGATTACTTTTGCACTGGGTGGGGGTTGGGTTGGGGAGGGTTGGCTTTTGGATTTTGGATTTTGGGTTTTCGGTTTCTATCGGACATGCCAGGTATACCCTATTCAGGTGGTCCGCGGGATGTGGTGGCGCTGTTGACAATAGCAATGTTGCCTAATTCAATGTTTATCGTAATGTGTTGATATTTCCCTGGATAATGCTAGCTTGGGGGGTCGGGTGGGCTGCCCGGGGTCGTGCAGGGGGGGATTTGCCTGTTCCGGGCGGATCCCTTCCGCCCCCGGGGAGTCGACCGGACCTCTCTTGTGTGATATATGCTTGGAGGATGGACTTCATAATATGTGTCTATGTTTTAGTGATCTTACAATGCTAATGTTGTAAGTTGTGGGGGACCCACCCTCCCTGGTGACGGACGTCCATCGGGGGTGGTGGTCCTGCCTTGCCCCATCCAGGGGCCTCCAGATTTTGGTTATGTTTTGCTAGCTCACTCCTGGCCTTGTGGTGGGTGACACCAGTGACCCCGGAGGCACGTGAGTGACCGGCTACTTTTCATGGTATATGTTATACACCACAACGGTTCTCTAGTTTACCCCATGCCAGGTTTATACTGTTGCACTGATTATACGGGACTCCTTCCCCTATCCCTGTGGGCATTTGCATCTTGTTCATCTTTAATGTCTCTCCCCTTTTTGCATCCCCTTTTCTTTGTCCGTCGGCGGGGCACACAGTCAGTTGGTTCCTGTTTCTACCCGTTTTTCTCCTGTTTCTTTTTTTTTTCTCTCTCCCACCCGAGTGTGGAAACAGGATCTCACGTGTGCCCTCCAGGTTAGGTTTTATCCAACCCCCCTAGTGTGTTACGGTTGACTACATTTGTCAGCTTAACGGCACTCATTGCACTTAAACACTACCTCCCCCATTGTTGTTTCCGTGCTTGACAGGTAGGCAGGACCTCCTGCCACCGGATTGTTCCCACAGCCTTTCCTCCCCCTTGCCCCCTCCCCGTCTTAACCTTCCTTCTCCTTCTCATCCCCCGCACCCTTCTTTCCTTCTTTTCCTCTTCCTCTGCTCTTTCTCCTCTCTGCCCTCTCCCCCTCCCCCTCCCTATTTCTCTCTCCTCTAAGCTGACCACCATGCCTGCCTCCTCTAAGCGGCGTGTGGCGCACTCCCCCGGAATGCATGCGCCGGAACCACTTTTGAAAATCCTTTCCCTTAATGTCAGGGGCTTGAACGTTCCCGAACGTAGATCTAAGCTTTTGCTTTATGCGCGTCAGGCTAAGGCGGACGTGGTGTTTCTGCAAGAAACCCATTTCCGCTCGGATAAAACTCCCCGCTTTTACGATCGCTCCTTCCCGACGGTTTATCACTCAACGTCCAGCGTTTCTAAGTCTAAGGGAGTTTCTATACTGGTCTCTAAAAACTGTCCGTGGACTCTACAAGATTCTGTCTCAGACCAAGAGGGACGCTTTCTTTTCCTTAAGGTCACCATACGTGGTCAACTCTTTACGCTAGCGAACATTTACGCCCCAAACAAACGCCCCGTACCCTTTTTCCGGGCAACGCTTCTTCGCTTGACCGAATTTCAGGCGGGCACTTTAGTAGTGGGTGGGGATTTCAACGTAGCCCTCTCCCCCCTCCTGGATGTTCCTCGGGCTCCTCCTCCTTACCGTACTCCGCCTTGCGAGCAATTAAGACTCTCCTTAGAGACCTTCTGCTTCATGACGCTTGGAGGACGTTGCACCCGGACACCAAGGACTTCACGTACTTCTCGCACCCCCATAATAAATACTCCAGGATTGATTATCTCTTTCTTTCCCAGGCTGCCCTCTCTTCTTTGCGCTCTGCGTCCATTGATCCTATGTTTCTGTCCGACCACCACCCTATCACCATCTCCCTCTCCCTACAGCCCGACCCTGGTCGCTCCCGCTCCTGGCGCCTGGACAACTCCCTATTGACCAACCCGGTATATATTGCGGAACTGACCTCTGCTCTGCGAGAGTATTTTGCCCATAACGCCACGCCTGATGTGACCCCTGCTACGTTGTGGGCGGCCCATAAGTGCACCATTAGGGGCGTTTTTATTGCCATGGCTGCGAAACGCAACAAGGAACGACGGGCTCATATTGCTACCCTCACTAACCGCATCCATTCCCTGGAACGCGCGCACAAGCTCACTCTAGCCGCACACACTCTGACTGAACTGACTCAAACCCGACAAGACCTCCTCACAGAATTGGGCTTTATAACGCAACGTAAATTCGCTTTACAGCAACGTCTGTTTTATGACTATGGTAACAAATCGGGCAAATTTCTGGCCAGAGCGCTTCAAACTCGACGGGCGGCAAGGACGATCCACTCGATCACGGACCCACGTGGCGGGAAGGTCACCTCCACCAGTGCTATCGCTCAACAGTTCCTTACGTATTACCGTGCGTTATACAACCTGGATACCCCAGACCCTGAAGTCCCCCCTGCAGACAGAACAGCACATATTAAGGCATTCTTGCAGAAATATTCCCCCCCTCCCCTTTCACCGGAAGCCTTGGCGGAGTTTGATGCGCCCATCTCCTCCCCCGAACTGCACTCTGCACTCAAACAACTTAAACCGGGGAAGTGTCCGGGCCCGGATGGCTTGACGGTGGGATACTACCGGACCTTCGGGGATATCCTGTCCTCCCCAATGCTTGCGGCTTTCAACTCCTTCTCTGATTCCCCTACTTTGCACCCAGATTATTTGGAAGCCCACATTACCGTCATTCCTAAACCCGGCAAGGACCCGTCCCTGGTCTCCAATTACAGGCCAATTTCCCTCCTCAACGTTGACATCAAACTTTACGCCAAGGTACTGGCGAACCGCCTGCTACCCCACATTCCGGATGTCATCTCGCTCGACCAGGTGGGTTTTGTCCCCGGCCGCGAGGCCCGGGATAACACTCTCAAGGCACTCAACATCCACCATTGGATGACTTCCTCTGGCACGCCTGGATTCTTCCTCTCGCTCGGCGCGGAGAAGGCGTTCGACAGGGTTGCCTGGGACTACATGACTGCAGCATTGGAGTCTCTGGGCATCGCTGGTCGCATGTTGAACTTTATACGGGCTCTTTACTCGTCGCCCTCGGCTAGGGTACGGGTCAACGGGGGCCTGTCGGACGCCTTCTCCGTGTCGAATGGGACCCGACAGGGTTGCCCCCTTTCCCCATTGATATACATCATTACCCTTGAGCCCCTCCTCCGCCGCATTAACTCTAATCCCGATATAAACGGTATAACCATAGCCCATAAAACCTATAAGCTAGCGGCCTTCGCCGACGATGTGTTGCTGTTTTTGACGAACCCTGCAATCTCTTTACCTAACCTTCTCCGGGACCTTGACGCCTTTCGTCTCTTATCCAACCTCAAAATTAATTACGCGAAATCAGAGGCCCTGAATATATCCCTCCCGCCATGCAAAGTACAGTTCTGCAAGGACAACTTCCCTTTCCGCTGGGAACCCTCTGCTATCACATACCTAGGCATCCAAATCCCTTCAACTCTTGCTGACCTTTACTCACGCAACTACCTGCCACTGTTGCAGTCTATAAAAGCAGACCTCTCTAAATGGGAATCTGGCTCCTTCTCCTGGTTCGGCAGGATTGCAGTGGTCAAAATGAATATTCTTCCTAGGCTTCTCTACACTATGCAAGCCGTCCCCTTAAAGCTCCCTCCAGCGTTTTTTCGTTCGTATCGCTCCGCATGCACATCCTTTATCTGGCGCTCGAGACGCCCCAGGCTGTCTTGGGACGTCTTGACTGCCCCGAAGGAGATGGGTGGCCTGGGATTGCCGCACCTTCAGAGATACTATTGGTCCTGCCACCTGGCAAGGGTGGTGGACTGGCACAAACATCATCATGTCAAAGCTTGGGTCGCATTGGAAGACTCTTTCTCCCCCATCCCCATTCAACACCTGCCCTGGATCTCAACACCTTACTTTCCGACGGTGTGCTACAAGCACCCGACCATCAACCCCACGATCGTAATCTTTCGCAAGCTGTGCAAGACCTTGCGCCTGGCATCCTCGCTCGGCCCTATGGTGCCCCTTGTTCAAAATCCGGACTTCCCTCCGGGCCTCTCCTACATCCCCCCGCAGGGTTCTGCCTCCGACGCTCCATGCAGGGCCGAACACTGCTTTCAAGCGGGCTCACTGCTCTCTCTCCATGATTGGGCACAGAAATACCCGGACTTTCAGCTTCGCTTCTTCAATCACTTGCAGCTCAGAGACTTTTTCCTACGTACCCCTGATGTCTCCTGCTGGTCTAGGGATCTCACCCCCTTTGAGACCCTATGCAGATCGTCGGACCCGCAACGGCATCTTATTTCCCTACTATACTCCCTCCTCTCTTTGCAACTTCCGCCTCGCCTCGTCCGTTTACGGGCTAAGTGGGAGGAGATCACCGCCAAAACTTTGTCGGATGATGATTGGGAGCGAATCTTCTTTCACATTCACAAGGGTTCCAGGAACGTCCTCACACAGGAGACTGGCTTTAAAATCTTCGCACACTGGTACAGGACTCCTGAACTTTTGCATAAAATGTCGGCGGACCTCCCCTCCCTTTGCTGGCGTTGCCGCCTCCATACAGGATCTCTCCTACATATCTGGTGGGACTGCCCGCGGATCCAGCCCTTTTGGAAGGCGATACATGCCCTCATAACTCGTATCACTACTTATACGCCGGATTTCAGCCCAGCACAATTCCTCCTCCATCATTCCTCCCTCCCTCAGCGGACGTACAGGAGGTCTCTGGTCTTCCATTTAATCTCTGCCGCCAACATGTGCATCCCATGCCTATGGCTGTCTCCCTCCCCACCCACTGTAGCTGATTGGCTGCGGAGGGTTGGAAGGATCGCCCGTATGGAAGATCTCACGTTTCAAGCTCTTGACACTCCCTCCAAATTTTATGACATTTGGGCCCCGTGGATCGACTTTGCTGCATCGGATGACCACCGTCGCCTGATGAATACATAGTCTGTCGTTAGCTCGCCACACCCCACTTGCTTCCCGGTCGTCTTGCGGGGGAGTGCGCCCGCACTCCTCTTCTCCTCCTTTCTCCATTTTCTATCCCCCTTCTACTCTCCCTACCTAGTGTGCTCTCTCTATCCCTCTATCCCCTCTTCTTATGCTATTGCTCTCTTCCCCCACTGTCTCATGACGCTCTCGGTGTCCTCCACCCCCACCTGCTCTCCCTGAGACCCCCCTCTCCCCTACCTCCTGTTGCCTACCGTACCCATGTGCAGCATTGGGCGGTCTATCTACATGTATGGGTAGTGCGCCCCCGGCCCTGGACACAGTGTGTTCCCCTTGGGGGTGTCCGATTCGGAGGTGCCCCATCCAGGACATTCATTTTCATGCCTCCTGACTGCCCTCATCCTCACTTCCCATGTTTGAGGGGTCGGAATTCTCTCCCTTCATCAGTACTCCCTTACCCCCTGATTCCCAATACCCCATATGATTGCACTGAACCCCGTAACGCATTGGTTTCGGCCCATGCGGCTGGGATGTTAATCTACGCCGCAGTGGCCCTCTGTATTTGCAATAATATACTGAATTTTTGGCCATGTATTGTACGAGGCTGGGTCACTTTTGCTTTGTTTATTCCTTAGTATCTTCCGCAGATGGCATCTCTCTGCGCCCTGATACAGTTTGTGGTTATTTTGGATGTACACTGTTATTTGTACTTATGTCTGTTGACTGTACTATATTGCCATCACTTGTTAATGTGCGTTTTTTTTATTCTTTTCAATAAATTGTTTATAAAAAAAAAAAAAACAATACAGTTTAAGGGTCAGATTAAAGAGACTATTCTAGGGGGCGTGGCCTGGCGCAGCATGTGAGAGGACGTGTGTGAGAGGAGCTCCGCCGGACCGATATCCTTTACCGCTAATCCTGCAGCCCTCCGGGCACGATAATCCTCCCTTCACCTCCCGCACACCCGCGGCACTGACCTCCGCATGTCTCCGCCGAAGAAAGGCTCTGAAGCTGCGGCAAAACTAGCTGCATTCCGGAGGCTGGAGAAGGAGGCCCCGATCCAAGATGGCGCCGGCCCGTCGCTTGTGGTGGAGGAGCCTGAGAGCCCTGCTACATCCAAGGTTTTGGAAGCGATTGCCACTTGCCAGACCATGCTGACAACTAAAATCGAGGAGGTGAAGGTAGATATATCTTTTATGCGTCAGGATATGCAGAAGCTAAGGGACAGAGTTGGTGAGGCTGAACACAGAATTAGCGAGGTGGAAGACTCCCTCCCCCCATTGCAAAGCTCCTCAGACAGGCTGCAGCAACAAGTACACCTTATCCTCCAAAAACAAGATGACATGGAGAATAGGCTGCGCCGCTGTAACCTGCGGTTCATTGGCCTCCCGGAGGGCTCTGAAGGTGCAGACCCCTCATCCTATTTGGAACAATTGCTCACTCAGACATATGGCAGAGAATCCTTTTCACCCACTTTTGTTGTGGAACGTGCACATCGCCTCTCGGGGCGTCCCCCCCCTCAGGGTGCACCCCCCCGCACATTCATCGCTAAATTCCTGAACTATCGGGACAGAGATGCCATATTACGCCTGGCCAGAGTTAAGGGGAACATTCCATTTGGAAATCACAAAATAGCGATTTTCCCCGACTTCTCTGCTGAGGTCCAGAGGCGCCGCAAGAGCTTTTTGGAGGTCAAACGCAGGCTGCGTATCAAGAATATCAAATACTCTATGTTGTACCCGGCCCGTCTTAGAGTGGAGGGTGAGGACCGAGCCCACTTCTTTGAGGATCCGGAAGCCGCCATCTCCTGGTTAGAAGGACTGGAAGCTAGAGCCTGACCACCTTGCCCTGGCGACTTCATGAAACTTTCTCCCTGATTGCCTATGCCTTACGCTGCTGCAGAGGTGGAGGGGGTTTTGTAGATCCTGCGGAACTCAAGACTTTGCATCCCCCTTCCCCCCCCTCCCCCCTCATTTCCCTGCACTACTGCTCCTGTGTTTGACCGGCGGAGCGCCCTAGCTCCACAGATGGAACTGATTTTTCTGTTCTCTTCCTATGGATTTCCACCTGCCCATAGGCTTTGCTACCCAGCGATACACCTGTTGGTTTTCGCCCCCTACACCCGCTCAGGCGTGTGTTTGTGCCCAACTCCCCTGTTGCCCCCTGCGACTTCTGTTGGACCTGGGCCCCCGGGCCCCCTTGCTTGTCCTAGTTGTATTTTGCTGTATTTTTGCTGACTATCCTGGGGGTCCCTGGCCTCCTGATCTTGCTCTTTACCAGTCGCATGTGGGCCTGTTCTGGTTGAGGCACTTGTTTGGGAACAAGCCCGCACAAGTTGGGGTTGGTGCAGGGCAGGGAGGGGGGATTGGGGTATTACCATTGTTTACAGTTTATATTTGGTACAATCTCTATACTGTTTCTGTTCTATGCACATTGACCTCAAGTAATAACTACCTGCTCTTTTGCTGCCGTTTATTAATGCTAGTGTATGACCGTGGACTTGTTAGTTCTGTGGCCTTATTGCCTGAGATCCTGGGAGCCTCCGCTCCACGCTCCGTATTACCCCTGCCATGGCCGCATTGAAATTGTTGACGTGGAATGTCAGGGGTATGCGCGATAAGATTAAACGGACGGCTGTCTTTAATGTTTTACGCCGTGTACGGGCTGACATTATAGTACTGGTGGAGACACATTTGGAGGGCCGCGTACAACAGTCTCTCAAACGGCCCTGGGTTGGCTGGGTGCAGCACTCTGCATATAGCTCGCACTCCAGGGGTGTGGCGCTTCTGGTGGCCAAATCGGTACATTTCCAGCTCCTAGGATCTCAGGTTGACCCAATGGGTAGATATGTCTTTCTCAAAACGTCAGTCTATGGGGAATTGATGCTGCTGATGGCTTTCTATGTGCCCCCCCCTTACTCTGCTGTGATTATAATGGAGGGATTGGCGTTTATGGCACAATGCCCGGGGGCCCCGGTGATCTGGCTGGGCGACTTTAACAATGTGATGGACTCGGGTCTGGATAGATCCAGTGGCGCCTCCCAGGCGCCGCCGGGGTCGTCCCCGACCAGGTTCTCCCGATTGTTGGAGAGCTTTGGTTTGGCCGACTCTTGGCGCAGCAAATACCCCGCTCAGCGTGCGTACTCCTGTTTCTCGGCTGCACACCATTCTATGTCACGCATTGATCTGATATTGTTGTCTCGAACCCTGCTCCCCAGGTTACTGGCGGCAGGCTTCGCCCCACAGACTCTGTCTGATCACTGCCCTTATTGGATACTGTTGTCCTTGCCCTGCAATAGACCTCCCCCGGCCTGGCGCCTGAATCCCGCCTGGCTCCCCTTGGTGTCTGATGGGAACGACATTGAGGGGACCTGGACACAATTCTTTTCTGATAATGAGGGCACTGCCTCCCCGGCTGCAGTGTGGGAGGCATTTAAACTGTTCGCCAGATCCACTATGATTTCCAAAATCAAAGCTGTTAGAGCGCGGGCTGCTGAGGAGATCTCCAGGGCAACGACAAATCTAATTGAAGCTGAACAGGCCTTTATGGCGGACCTGACTCCGACACATGAATCCCAGTATAAATTGACCTCTAAAGTCCTTTCCCAACTTGAATATGAGAAGGCGAAATCTAAGATGTTTTTTCAGAAGCAGAATCTGTTTGCACATGGAGAGCGGGCGGGGAAACTCCTCGCATATTTAGTCCATTGTGAGGATAGGCCCCCGGTAGTTATTACTTTAAAGGATGACCTGGGTAATGAGATCACTGATCCTGCTGCGGTGACACGGTGTTTCCGATTATTTTTTAGTACACTTTACACCTCTAGGGCCCCCGCTGACTGCACTGACATGCATGACTTTCTGGACTCTATTGACTTTCCCACTTTGACACCCGACCAGTTGGCGACCCTCGAGGCACCCATTTCTGTGGAGGAGATTGCAGCAGCCGTGTCCAAGTTCCCTAGATCTAAGGCCCCCGGCCTAGACGGCCTCCCGATTGAATTCTTCTCCCAATATTCGGAACTCCTTTCTCCTAAATTATTGGCTTTATTTCAATCTCTATTCAAAGATGCAGCCCTACCCCCTTCTATGCGGGAGGCGCTAATTGTGCTCATCCCCAAGCCGGGCAAGGACTTACACGCCCCAGAGTCTTACCGTCCCATCTCTTTGCTCCCAGTAGACACTAAAATCCTTGCGAAAATTTTATCCCTCCGTCTTAACAAGGTGATCCTTTCACTCATACACTCGGACCAGGCCGGGTTCATGCCTGGGAGGAACACCTCATTTAACCTTCGCCGGTTATTCATGAATCTCCAGGCACAACACGACGGAATGGGTGGCAGGGTGGTGGTCTCCTTGGACACGGCTAAAGCATTCGACTCGGTAGAGTGGCCATTTCTATGGACCTGCCTGGACCGATATGGCTTTGGACCTAATTTTATTAAGTGGGTCAAACTTCTATATAGCGCCCCGGTAGCTAGGGTCCTGGCCAACGGCTGGCAGTCGACCGCCTTCCCTTTATCCCGTGGCACTCGACAGGGGTGCCCCCTCTCCCCCCTGCTGTATGCCCTGGCCGCGGAACCCCTGGTGATGGCCATTAGAGCACATCCCGGGATTCGTGGCCTACGTAAGGGACCGCTGGAGGAGAAAATCAGCATGTATGCTAATGACACTTTGTTATATTTGGAAGACTCTCGAGAATCCCTGCTCACTGCCCTTTCTTTAATTGAACGGTACGGACGATTCTCCGGTTTTCAGATAAACTGGGATAAGTCACAAATTCTCCCGCTTGACGAGAGCCCGCAGGCGATCGCCCCCGCAAACCCGGCCCTACAATGTGTATCCCGCATTAAATACTTAGGGATTCAAGTGACAGCTAGCTCAGCAGATTATGTCCCGGATAACGTTCAACCCTTGTTCCCTCTGCTCAAGGCTAAAATTCAAGTATGGTCCAAATTACCTCTGGGAGTGATGGGTAGAGTCAATTTAATTAAAATGATTCTCCTTCCCAAAATTCTCTATGTTGTATGGCACTCTCCTATTTACCTGCCACTCAGGCTGTTTAAGCAGATGGAATCACTCCTCAAAACCTTTGTTTGGGGTGCTAACCGGCACAAGATCTCCTGGCGCAAACTCAAGAATCCTTCAAATCTAGGGGGGTTGGCCCTGCCGGATTTTAATCTGTACTATCTGGCAGCTCAGTTGTCCCAGTTCTTTCACATAGATAAAACGGATAGAGAACGCTTCTTGACCCTGCTCTGCCCTGGGTGGGCTCATCCCCTCGGGGACCCCCTCCTAGTTATCCTTAGGGGCGTCAGGGGCTCGCCGGAGCCCCTGTGCCCCAGATCTCTTCTATATCACTATTGTCGGATCTGGGAGGTGGTAGCGTCCAGGCTTCGGTGCCCTCCATTCCACACATTCACCCCTCTGTGGCATAATAGTACATTGCGTGAGTTCCTCTCCATCCCTGACCTGTCGGTATGGAGTGGGAGGGGTATTCTTCTCCTTAGCCATATCTCCACGACCACTGGTCTACGGTCTTACGAGACCTTGCGAGACCAGTTTGCGCTCCAGGGCCCCATGCACTACAGATACTTACAGCTCTCCCATGCCTATAGATCTCAATTCCCTGACGGCCCTCCTGAGATAGAATCGGTTACCACCCTTGAGATTGTTAAAAGTACAGAACCCAGTCACCTCATTTCCATGTTCTACTCTGAACTTCACACACCTTCCTCGACCACTTTAGCTTTTGCACTTAAGACCCGCTGGGAGCGCAGTGTGGGGGCCATGGAGGATGAGGAATGGGAGGATGCCCTGGAGACGTGCCGCAGAGTGTCGCCAAAACTGTCGGATCGCCTAACCCAGACCTTTATAATACACCAGGCTTATCTCACCCCACTTAGACTGTCCAAATATCACCCTGACTTGGTCCCCTCTTGTCCTATGTGCGGAGACCCTGATGCTTCCTTCTTTCATCTATTGTGGAGCTGTCCCCAATTACAGACTCTATGGCAACAAGTAGTCACATTTCTGCATGACAAAATGGGGTCTCCTCTACAACTCTCCCCTAAGGAGTGTCTCCTGGGGGTCTATCCGGATGGAGAGATGCCCAAATCCACTGTCATATTTCTTCAGGAAACTTTGTTTATAGCACGTAAATTGATAGCCAGGCGGTGGATGAGACCTACTCCTCCTACTCTAGGATTGTGGATTAAGGAAATTAATAGTGTCATCCCATTTCATAAACTTTTATATAAACATAGGGGGTGCCCTCAGAAGTTCAACAAGATTTGGGACAAATGGGTGCAGTGCCCTGATACGGCTCAGTAGTTAAGTGGGTAACTACTTTATGCTGACCGCCCCTGTTAAACCAATATTGTCTGCTTGAGTGTTGGGCCGACAGAAAGTAACTGACTACTGCCTTATTTTTACTATGTCTGTTCTGTTTCTAAGTGTTAATCACTGTGTATATTTGTATTTTTGTACCCCTGTGTGTTATGAATCTGATCGCAGTTTCAATGCACGGTTTATTTTTGTATTGTACCAAAAGTTTCAATAAACCTCACTGTTTTAAAAAAAAAAAAAGAGACTATTCTATACTAAAGACACAAATATACATACTCACTCAGATGGCTCTAGCACATATTAGAGCTACAGCTGTCCTCCACCAGCTCTACACTGAAAACGGAGTGGTCAAAGACTGTTGATCTCTCAGTTCTTAGGTCTACTCTGAGCACAGAGTGATGACTGTCAGTCAAGCACTTGGGGGGGGGGGGCAATAGTGGTTGGTTCAGGCTCTCAATAGTGTGCCAGCTCTGTGGCATCAACTAACAGCAGACTTCAGCCACTGCCAGCTGAATCTGGGCCACAGGAGTACAGGAGAAGGAGCTTTGGCTATATGTCTCCTTTAGGGCTAAATGATATTCTAAGCACAATCTGACAATCCATCTTGGTCCTACAATGTTTTAACAGATATTGAAGTGTATGTAAATTCTAATAACAAACATCTCTTTTTTGTTCCTTTTTAGTCTGGTACTGTATATGTACAATTAAAAGTGTTTTGTTATATTTGTTTAATGCAAAAGCTCTGCAGTGTCAGTGATCTGAAAAATGTTATTAGCCTTCTGCAGTTCCCTTTGTTGACTACAGAACAACTCCCCTATGTTACTGAGATGTGGAGGGGGTGTTATGTAAATAGGACAGTATGTGTGTTACAGAAGGATCACCAGGTAAATTAAAGTAAAAAAAAAAACATGAAAAACAAAACTTTATGGCAGCCACTGCATCTGAGGACTGGCAAACTGCAATGTAAAAAATGTGTTTTATTGGGTTTATGGCCTCTTTTACATGATTATACCTATCCATACACCCATGCAAAGGGCCATTTATGCCCACTTAGGACCATTAATGCCCACATGCAAGCAACCCCATTCAAGATTATTAGAATGTAATGGCTGCAAGTGCACAGCTACTGGTCCCAATTTGACAGCTGTGCAGTTGTGTGTCCCCAAATGCAGAGAGTGTGTATTCAGGGACATGCACCCTCAGCCATGCAGCTGTCAAATTGGGAACAGTGGCCGTGTCCATGCAGCTGCAGAATCGCAATAGATATGAATGGGACTGCCTGTACGTGGAGCACGGAACACTTTTGCATCCAGTGTGAGCAAAGGCAGACCTTCATACTGGGGTACAATAGATACACCCATGTGAATGAGCCGTAAGGTGTACGTAAAATAATGCAGGCTTTTTTCAAGGTTCCTCCCAGGCCAAAACCAATATTTTTTTCAATGAAGAAAACTATGTAAGTAAATATTTTATAGAATTGACTTAAGTTGAGTGTTAGGTGAGAGAATTACGGGAATTAAAGCATGGGTAACAACTCTGTGGCCCTCCTTCTTTTGATGCCTTAGGCCTTTTGTTTAATGGTAATGCAAGGATGTATATTTCATTGCTGCAGCATGTTCATTCAGCTTTTAAATACACTGCTCAAAAAACACTTAAGGAACACTTTTCAGAGTATAGTATCAAGTCAATTAAACTCTTGGGCTATTGATCTGGTCAGTTAAGTAGCAGAGGGGGTTGTTAATCAGTTTCAGCTGCTTTGGTGTTAATGGAATTAACAACAGGGGCATTAGATGGGCAACAATGAGATGACATCCAAAACAGGATGGTTTTACAGATGGAGGCCACTGAAATTAGTTTCCTTATTCATCTTTTCTGACTGTTTTTTTACTAGCTTTGCATTTGGCTAGAGTCAGTGTCACTACTGGTAGCATGAGGCGATACCTGGCCCCTATAGATGTTGCACAGGCATTCCAACTCCTCTAGGATGGCACATCAATATGGGCCATTGCCAGAAGGTTTGCTGTGTCACCCACCACAGTCTCAAGAGCATGGAGGTGATTCCAGGACACAGGAAGTTAGGAGAGCTGGACACGGCTAAAGAAGGTCCTTAACCCATCAGCAGGACCAATATCTGCTCCTTTGTGCAAGGAGGAACAGGATGAGCACTTCCAGAGCCCTACAAAATTACCTCCAGCAGGCCACTGGTGTGAATGTCCCTGACCAAACAATCAGAAACACAGTTCATGAGGGTGGCCTGAGGGCCAGACATCCTCTAGTGGGCCCTGTTCTCACTGCCTGGCACCATGGAGCTCAATTGGCTTTTGCCATTGAACACCAGAATTGGCAGGTCTGCCACTGGTGCCCTGTGCTTTTCAAAGATTAGAGAAGATTCAACCTGAGCACATGTGACAGATGTGAAAGAGTCTGGAGAAGCTGTGAAGAATGTAATGCTGCCTATAACATTGTTCAGCATGACCAGTTTGGTGGTGGGTCAGTGATGGTCTGGGGAAGCATATCCATGGAGGGATGCACAGACCTCTACGGTCTAGACAATGGCACCCTGACTGCCATTAAGTATTCGGATGGAATCCTTGGACCCATTTTCAGACCCTGCGCTGATGCAGTGGGTCCTGGGTTCCTCCTGGTGTATGACAATGCCCGGCCTCATGTGGCAAGAGTATGCAGCCAGTTCCTGGAGGATGAAGGATTTGATACCATTAAAGGGCCCCACGCTCGCCTGAACTAAATCCAATAGAACACCTCTTGGAAATTATGTTTTGGTCCATCTGACGCCACCGGGTTGCACCTTAGTCTGTTCAGGAGCTTAGTGATGCCCTGGTCCAGATCTGGGAGGAAATACCCCAGGACACCATCCATCCTCTCAAAAAGAACATGCCCCAAATTTGTTAGGCATGCATACCAGTAAATGGAGGCCATACAAACTACTGAGTACCATTTTGAGGGGCTGCAATGAAATTTCAGCAAAATGGACTAGCCTGCTGCCTAATTTTTTCACTTTGATTTTCAGGGTGTCTTTGAATTCAGCCCTCTGTAGGTTGATCATTTTAATTTCCATTAATAGATGTGGCATCCTTTCGTTCCTAACACATTACCCAGTCCATATCTGTATAGATATCCAGCATAATATTTTTCTCCATTGAGTTCTGATGTGTTTTCAAAGTGTTCCTTACATTTTTTTAAACAGTGTAGTTGAGGATTCTGGCATATACAAGAGGGTTTAGGTAGTCCTTGCCTAGTGAACTATATCACTAGGTCTATTTTTTTTTCAGCACTGTTTTCTACAGTGATCATACTCTGAAAATCTCAGATGACATTCAGCTGAGGTCTAAGATGCATGATTTTCATATAGGTGAGGGTGAAAGCATTTTATTACTTCAATATATGTGACTGAGGTCTTTGTCAGCAAAAATATTAAACCATTTTTGTCATTTTAGAAGAAGCAGTTAAAGGTGAATATGTTTAGCAGTTATTGCTTTGTAGAGAGTTTTATTTTTATTGATTTTTATGAAACCATTGAAGGTCTTATTTTGTTTTACTTTTTTTTTTGTCTTGGAAATGAAAAGAAAAAAATAGCATTTTTGTGACAGTGAAATGGCTCGACATTTTCAACTAAGATGAAAGTGACCTGTCATTTTATGTTTTAATACACAATTAAATGAGAAATAGCTGGCCATTTATTGACAGATTGTTTATGGTGGACACAATAAAAAGCTAATATTTAACCATTCTATAAATAATCACAAGTAGGGATGATTTGAACAGTATGTGTTCAGTTTAGGCAGGTTCAACAGACATCACTAAAGTTTGGGTGCCAAATATGAGCCACTTTGAATGTTAAGAAAAAGAACGTAATGCCCATTTTCTAGGTTAGTAGGCAAAGGATTGTCAAGCAATCCTTGGGGCTGGGCATTCCCCTAGGGAACATGTCCCAAAGCAAACTGAATTTGTGAAAAATTATTTTTGGTGGGGAGCAGTGATGTTTATAATGATTAAAGGACATGAATCCAAAATCTGTATGAATTCCTTTCCTTGGTGATGCCACTAACCTGCCTGTGTATATTTTATACAACCTACTGCAGCAAAATTGATATTTTAAAATAAAAAAACTATGCTATTTAAACATACTAGAACTAGATGCTTATTTTGGTGATGGGCTGGTGTGGATGTCAAGGGGAACACTGTGCAAAAAGAAAAAAAAAACTTAATGTAGTATCCCCAAATTCCATACATATAAAATGTGTTTTGGGGTTCAATTCTAAGTATGCCCATGCTGGGTGTTTATTTATGTATTACAGGTACTTATTTAGTGCTGCAAATTTATGCAGTGCTTTACATATATATTGTACATGCCCTCAAGGAGCTTACAATCTAAGATCCCTAACTCATTCATTCATACACATAGTAGGGCCAGTTACCCTACCAGTATGTCTTCGAAGTTTTGGAGGAAACCCACACACAGGGAGAACATGCAACCTCCAGGGATGTAGTGTCATGGTTGAGATTTGAACACATGACCCTAGAGGTGCTAGGCAGAAGTGCTAACCACTTATCCACTGTGCTGTGTTAAATCAATATTAATTATTGACAACCTTGAGAACAAAAATACATCTGCATTTTCATTCTGCAGAAATGTGTGGCAAAAAACATAGGTCTTCAGAAAAACTTACTGTGCCCCATAGGCCTTGTGCACACTGTCATGCTCAAAAAGTATTTCCCCTACAGGAGTTTTCAGCATCAAAAACATGATAAAAAGCCACATTTTTGCATGTGTGGTAATGCGTGCTACTTTGCGCTAATGCGGCTTCCCGCTTCTGGATTTAATGCATTCTATTGGCCAGAATTCTTGCCATTAGAATGCATTACCAGGAGAACATGAGTTAAATAACCTAGCATTGATGCGTGTCAATGCACACTAATGCATTTTTTTTACTTTTGGGTGTTTTTTATGCTCAAAAGCTCCTCTCCTAAATACATAAGTGATGTTTTTTTTTTATGCTTGTGAACTGCCCTGCCACTAAACTCCTGAAACCATCTACAGTGTGCATTAACACACAGGCATATGTAGAAGTTAGTTTACAGGCAAAAAAAGTATATGAACATGAAGTACAGACTAAGGTCACATACCCAGCTTTGGCTAAGCACCATCCTTGGGAAGGTTGGGAAATCTGATAATGAGTAAATATCTACAGTTTAGGTAAGCAAAGAGGTTCCCATTAGGAAAATAAGGAGGTAGAAGTTAAGATAAGAGAAGTGAGTTGGGAAGGAGGAAAGTAAGATTAAAAAAAGGGTGCCTTTCCCTTGGTAGTATAAGAGGTTCCTACAAGAGCCATCAAACTGCTCTACGAAGAAAAGTTTTACTTTTATCCGAGAATACAAAATTTATGCAGTAAGACCATTTTTTTTTTTTTAATTTCCAGTTTGTTTTGTGAGGAAAGAGACAGGTCCTCCATATAGATGATTTACTCCACCTTTACGTAGCCATATGGAGATTGAGGGGGAGTTAGGGTCATTCCATTTAAAGGAATATAGGCTTTGGCTGCATTCAAGAGGTGTCACAGTATGGATCTCTTTTATGTTTTAATATGGAATGATGTGTGGTGTAACAGTAAGAATGCTGGGAAATTAGGTATTGTAAAATCAGTAAATTTTTGGGAAATATCCTTGACCCTGTTCCAGAAGAATCTCAGCAGTGGGCAGAACCAAAAAATGAGTAAGGTTGAACCCTTGTCTTTATTGCATCTCCAACAAATGTCAGTATAATTTGGGAATTGTTGATGAAGCATTGTAGGCATTCTGTACCATCTGGATAGTACCTTATAATAAGTTTCTTGATGTCATGTGCAGATGGAAAACTTTAGGGCTAGATGTAGAATTGTTTGTGATTGTTGAGGGGAAATACACATTTAAGTCTTGTTTCCATTTGGTTAGGAGTGGGGTGGGGGCTACTCCTCTTGAGGTGCAGAGATAAGAGAGTAAATTATGGAGAGGGAGGGAGTTGAAGAAATGTCATAATTGTGAGGCTCTACGAGCCACCTACTGAAAAAGGTATGTAGGGCCTGTGAGCATTTCAATGGAGGGCCAACAAGTTTCCTTAAAAAAATGTGCAGCCTGAAAAAGATTCTGGCTGATGAGATCCATAAATGGTCTGGGATAGGTACTAGGAGGTAATTCCGGGTTGCCTAGGGTAGGACAAAGAGGGAAATGGATGGTAGAGAGTTTGTATGTCAACTAAGTTTGTGAACAGTATATAAGAGTGGGTCCAAAAAGCAGGTGGGTCTTTAATTGAGATGGTATATGGAATGGACACGAAGGAAGGTGTTGTTATGAAATGTTAGTAGAGGTCTTTTACAGGTTTACCCATTCTTTTGAATTGCCATGTCTATACCAGTCTAATAATCATGTCAGGTGTATCGCTGACCACCATGATCTTTGGGATGAGCAAATAAGCTTGATTTAAGTCTGGGGGTTTTAACCCAAAGGAATTTGGAAAAGGTGAAGTTGAATAGTTTGAGGAATGAGCAGGGAATGTGAATGGGTAGGGTTGATAGCAGGTATATGAATTTTGGAAAAAGTAATTTTGAATATGTTGATGTAGCCAAACCATGAAAAGAAAGCCCGAGTTCCATTTATGAAGTTGTCGGGTTTTAATAAGAAAAGCAGGGGCAGATTAAGGTGAATGTATCTTTCAGATCAGCTGGAATGTGGGTGCCAAGGTATTTAATGCCTTTGGTGGCCCAGAGAAATTTAAAATGTTTTGAGAGTGTGTGTAAGAGAGAAAGGTATGGTGACTTCCATTGTTTCGGACTTGTGAAAGTTGATCTTAAATGAGGTTAGATCTCTATAGAGTTCATGTTCTCTCATGAGATTGGGTATGGAGGTAGGTGGAGAGGTGATAGAGAAAAAGAGGTCGTCTGCATATGCAGAGATCTTGTGTTATCTATCACCCGCTGGCAGGCCTTGGATGTTTGGATTGTCTCTCACTTTGGATAAGAAGGGTTATAAAGATAGGACAAATAAAAAAGGGGTGAGGGCATCTCTAACGGGTCTCGTTTGTGATTTGGAATGGGTCTGAGAGAATCATATTAACTTTAACTGAGGCAGTGGAAAAATAGTATATAGCGTGTATCCACTTCAAAAAAATTGTAACAAACGAAGAGGGCTACAATGTGCTCCAGTACTACAAACATGAATTGCCAGTTGACCCAGTCAAAAGACTTTTCAGCATCTGTTGATAAGAAAAGAGAGGGGGTTTTCATTTGGAAGGCTATATGAATGAGGTTCAACATTTTGATAAGGTTCTCTTTGGCTTCTCAGAAGGGCAAAAGCCCAACTTGGTCTAGGTAAATTAAGCTCATCAGGTGTAGTAAGAGTCAATTAGCTAAGATTTGGATGAGGAGCTTCAGATCCAAGTTCAATAGTGAGATGGGTCTAAAGTTTGGGAGCAATGTTTTTCTATAATAAGAAAATGGTAATGAACTAAAAATGGCTTATATCTCATCATGGCAGATTTAATGCAGAATGTAAAGTAGGGTTTAATGTGGTCATGTTAGAGGAGGAGATGTAGTCCTTAAAGTGGTTCTAAAGCTTTAAGGTTTTTTATACTAATGCCTTCTATGCATTAAGGTGAAATGCCGTCTGTTCTGCAGCTCCCCTTCAGCCCCCCAGTCCGATCCAGTGATGTGCATGAGTAGCGGGTGTGCAGCAGCTCCCACCACTGTCTCTTTACTCATTGGGCAGATTGATAGCAGTGGGAGCCATTGGCTTCCGCTGCTGTCAATCAATTGCTATGACAAAGGAGTGGGGGGAGGGGCTGAGTTCTGCTTTCTGTGTCGATGGACACAGTAGCGGGATTCGGGAGTGAGCACGCACAGGTGCCCCAATGGAAAGTGGCTTTCCGTAGGGGCACCCACAGAAGGGGAAGGGCCTGGAGTGCCACAGAAGAAGAGGATATGGGATGCCCTGTGCAAAAGCATTGCACAGAGCAAGTACGTATAGATATGTTTGTTATTTTAATCAAATAAAAAACTAAGCTTTAATATCACTTTAATTTTTTCCAGTCTGTTTTAGGAGGCAGTGGGGTAGTCTGCAGAGTGGAGAAAAAAAAGTTGCCAAATAAGTTGACTATGTCCTTAGTGCAATTATGTGTCTTTGGGATGTCTTAACCACTTAAGCCCCGGAGGATTTGGCTGCTAAAAGACCAGGGGGTATTCTGCGATTCGGCACTGCATGACTTTAACGGACAATTGCGCGGTCCTGCGACGCTGTACCTAAACTAATTTGACGTCCTTTTTTTCACACAAACAGAGCTTTCTTTTGGTGGTTTTTTGATCACCTGTGCGATTTTTTGATCACGCGCTATAAACAAAAAAAGAGAGTCAATTTTGCAAAAATAACAATATTTTTCCCATTTTTTTATATGAAATTCCCCAAAAAAAAAGTAAAAATCAAAATTTTTTAACATTCTCAGCCAATTTGTTTTATGCTACATATGTTTGGTAAAAAAAATCGCAAAAAGCGTATTTTGATTGGTTTGCGCAAAAGTTATCTCATTTACTAACAAAGGGAAAGATTTTTGTCATTTTTGTTGTTTTTTTTTAACGCGTAATGGTGGCGGTCTGCGATTTTTTTTTGCGGTACTGCGACATTGGGACGGACAGATCGGACCCTTGACTGACATTTTTGACACTTTTGGGGTTACCAGTGACATTTCTACAGTAATCAGTGCTATATATATGTACTGTTACTGTAAAATTACACTGGCAGTGAAGGGGTTAACTTTATTTGAGAGGGAGGGGCTGTGTGTGTCCCTAGGGGCGTGATTCTAACTGTGATTGACTGTGGCTTGAGCTGTAGGAACACTGATCAATGGTCCTACATAGTAGAACTGTATGATCAGTGTTTCTACACAGGGGAGAATGACAGGCAGCTTGTTTACACAAGCTGCCTGCCTTTCTCCCTCTCCCCCGACGATCGCAGAGTGAGCGGCGGACATCGGGTCCGCCGGTCACACGCGCGGGGGGGTCCGTGACCGCGCGGGAGCGGGAGCGCGCCGCCGGCGGCGCGCGCTCGCTCCCCAGAGCCTCACAGGCTAGTGACGTACCGATACGTCACTCTGCCTGTGAGGGGCTGACCGCCGCAGTATATGTACTTGCGGTGGTCGGCAAGCGGTTAAGAAAAGGAACAAAAGAGCGAAGACATATGTTTTTTAGTACGTTAGCTAAAAGCCAATCACACTTGTCATCGTTTTCATAAAATAGCTTGCAACAACAAATGAGAGTGGCCTTCACTTTATACCCTGACCTTTGTGCAGTCTGAAGGTCCTTGTCTCATTCCAGCATCTTAATTTTGACTATGATGCTTTCCTGTCTGTCTGTCCACCTGAAAAGTCAATGATCTGGCCAGTCTCTCGGTGGAGACCAAACCTGGTTTAAGCCAGCCAAGGCTGCAGTCTTATGCTTGTGATAGCCTGTGTAATACTTGCAAACTCTGTCTGTCTGTCTGTCTTGCTCTGCTTTTTGGAATGCCCTATTTCTGACCTTGAATTAGATATCGACTATTCTGTAAAATCTGCCTACCTTTTGACTATGGTTTAACCCCGACTATTCTGAATCTTATCTGCCTTTTACCTGGACTGTCTTTGAACCAATCTGCCTATTTACCAGCATCAAGTATCTGTTCACTTTGCTCAGTTTACACCTGCCCTGGCGTGGTGGCCACTGGCCAGGCACTATAGAATTGTGTATTAGTCCTGGGGGCAACTGAGTATGGGTATGCCTGCTTGCCTTATGGGAAAGGGGGCTGCTATAAGTGAAAAACACAAAAGCTAGCTATAGTGTCTGACCACCTGCGTTATGGATAAGTGTGACCCTTTCCTAGAAATAGGATATGGCAGGCGAGTTTTGGGGATAGGTATTGATAATTAAAAGATCTCAAGATGCAATACACAAATGTATAGTGACTCTATGCCTCAGAGTCACACTCAACAGATTTAAGCTCATAAAAGAAGTAAAACTACCCTCTCCCCACTGAACAGTACTTTTTTTTAAAAATGTGTAATGGTACATGTCTTCCATGGCAGTGTCCAGCTACCCAAACCCTTTTTAACTAAAGTCTAAAACGTTAGCTTTAAAAGGGATTGAAAAAATAACATTCTGCTCCCAAAGACTTTAGTGGAATTTGGTGTCATGCTCCTGCAGGGTTAGTTGAATGTGCAGCAAATTTGACTAGCAACATTCATTCATTCCTAATGATAATTACATAAATTGTTTTAAAAATGCATGCATGTCAAAGTATATTTTCAGATTCTGATGACACATGCTTTGTTCTGTGAAGTGGGTATAATCAATTATCAAAAGGTAATTGTAAGAAACGTTGTAAACATAGCTTTTTAGCACAGCCTTTTTCCTAGTGCCTTGAAAGCTGTCATTTATGTTAAGTCTGCAGTCTACACTGATCAAGAACAAAATGTAGAGAGTCCAGCTACCTATATGTGCAGAATTTCTTACTTTAGTTTTAAAGCTGAATTCCAGGAAAGCAAAAGTATTGTTATGTGAATTTTGATGTGCTTTGTGTATTTCTTCCAGATCTGTTCAGAAATACCGAATGAAATTTTGCCTCTATGCAGGAACTTCCTGTAACAGATCACTGCTGTTCTTTCTTCTTGTGCAGGGTAATTGGTCCTGTATCCACCCCTCTGTAGTTTTCTGTAGGAGTTGGGCCTGTAGATTCCCTTCTTATAGCTCTACTCTCTGCAAAGGCTATGTGCAGTACAGTGATAATGTCACTTCAACTGTTACAAGGTTTGCAGAGGAATTCGGTACACAAAGTGCATTTATATCCTTTGTGGCTATTCAAAACGATTAAAAAATATATGAATAATAATTTATTGAGAGTTCTCATGCCCGCTTTTCAGCTTGAAAAAATAGTAATACAATTAAATGTAATAAATAACCAGGCCCCCCTTATTTGTGATCAGTGGCAGTAGTAGCCCTCTTCATTTGTTATAAATCTACATATTTCTGAGATTTAATATCTCTCTAATATGATGTAGTCCTTGACCATGAGTGAAAGCATCAACACAACAAAAGAAATGTATTGGTAAATACTGTAGTACAAAATGGTCTAAATCTAACTACCAGAAAACCTTCTAGTTCCAGATTTCTGGACTGAAATAGGCCTCTCCTACATTGCATGCATGGTGCCATCCTGATTGGTGGACCTATCTATTCTAATCGGACTCATCTCTTCAGGATTGAACCTTTCTCAATTCCCTCCAGTTAACATAAGCCTGTCCCCTTTAAGGCAAATCCTTTTTGAAGAGAAAATTAGGTATGCACAAGTTTGCAGATTTTTGAAGGGACAATTATGTGTTCATAAAAGGATGGCCACCTTCATTGTATACTGTATCTAGAGAGGGGATCCTTTGAAGTGGATATATGTAAAATAAAAGAGGTTTGGGTCCCATTGTTCAGACAAATTAACTCAGGCACCGAATTGTCTTTTAAAAGTGTTCTCACATACAATAGTAATTATTAGAATGTTCCCCTTGGCAAAAAAAAATGACCCTCTTTCTTCAGAAAATAGGCATATCAGAAGACATATCATTCACTCACGTTGATCAAACTCTAACTAAAATATATTCATAATTACAATATTATTTACATATGTTAATGGAGATTTCACATAAACTCATTATCTAACACATTAGAGTCAGTGATAATGTAAGCAAAAAATATATACCCATTCATTGGTGTTCAGTGGTAACATGAAAACATGCTCCCACATTGCTGTCTTCTACTCCATAGGCTAGAACTACATGATACCTGTAGAGCACCCAGCATCATTCTTCCGCACTACATTGGGCACTGTCTTTTTACCATAGGTCACATGAGGCCTGCAGTCCACCAGTTAGTCAGCCTTGATCCTGTAAAGTCTTACAATGCTCTGATTATGAGTGATGCATTTATAGTCCAGCTGTTACTGTTAAATTATTCCGATAATTACATTACAGTTTTGCAACAGATTGTATTGTTGCAGAAAACTATTGTGTAAAGTGGGTGTCCAACATTAGACATGATTTTAAAGCTGAACTCCAGCCAGGGGAAATAGAATATTATTAGCATTATTAACAGAGGGTTACTCTGTGTGTTGTTGTGTTCTGCATTGACAAAAGGTTCATGTTTGATCTTACATCATGTGCTGGCACTCCTTTAAAAAAAAGGCTGCCTTAACACAATACATGTTAAAGCACAAAATTATGCACATTAAAAAGCCACTGTCACTTTGCCCATTTAAAGTGTCTTTGAAAGGCCCATTAATACTTACTCTTTCAGTGGTCCCCAAAACTCCTTCTTTGATTGCACGGAAATACCCAGTATGAGATCCTAGAGTGAGAAGTGACATCAGCCCTTAGTGACTGGCCCCTAGACTAGAGCACTGTCATATAGGAGGAGGTTATATGCTTCCTCATACTCAGAAGCTCGAACATTGAGGGGTTACTAAGTGGTGGGTGTTAGTGGTTTAGGGGGACTTTTACAGACACCATCATTTTGTCCTAAATGGGAACCTAAATCCCCATTCACATTTACAGCACATTACTGCAGTGCTTCATGGTGCCATTTAATTTGAATGGCAGTCCAGCGCTTAAACACAGTAGTGAGAAATTTATATGTACTGCATCGCATCATAACACACATGTTGTGAGTTATGATAAAATACAAAAAAACTATCAGCGCAAACCCAATATATGTGATAAAATAACTCAACACCAATTCACTTTGCATAAATCAGGTGTGTGAAAGTGTATAAAGTGGTATCCGGCAGCATGCACCAATCGTGTTTCACAAATCACAATAAACTATAAATCATACCAAAATGTGATGCGCCAGAAATATAATCAAAAAGTGATGACTTTAAATACAATAAATCATATCCAGTTCATAAGGCACATAGCAATGTGTGTGCTTCCAATAAAGTGATATGAAGAGTGTCCCCGTATCCAATTGAAAAAAATCCAGTGATGAAAACAAGTTATGAACACCAATATAGTGAATCCCTCCACCAGGGGAATTAGCCTCTCACCTTCCTAAAGGACCCAAACGGGCCAGCAATCACATGTATCATGGATCCGACTTCCAGAAAAGAGCCACACTATATTGCACCTCGAGGGATCCCGGGACATATAGAAAACAGATGAAGAAATCTAGTGCTCTCCGCTTACTAATAAGGGTGTGCTTTATTAGAGAAAGGCAGATCAACTCACATTTGTTGGGCACTCAGCCGTGCCTGCTGTATAAGTGATGTCAGCGATCTGTTACCAGAGAGAGACTCTGCGTCGGCCACGCACGCTCCGCCCCCCTATACGCGTTACGTCGAGTGTAATGCTCCTTTGACTTTCTCCTCAAAGGAGCATTACGCTTGACGTAACGCGTATAGGGGGGCGGAGCGTGCGTGGCCGACGCAGAGTCTCTCTCTGGTAACAGATCGCTGACATCGCTTATACAGCAGGCACGGCTGAGTGCCCAACAAATGTGAGTTGATCTGCCTTTCTCTAATAAAGCACACCCTTATTAGTAAGCGGAGAGCACTAGATTTCTTCATCTGTTTTCTATAGGTCCCGGGATCCCTCGAGGTGCAATATAGTGTGGCTCTTTCCTGGAAGTCGGATCCATGATACATGTGATTGCTGGCCCGTTTGGGTCCTTTAGGAAGGTGAGAGGCTAATTCACCTGGTGGAGGGATTCACTATATTGGTGTTTACAACTTGTTTTCATCACTGGATTTTTTTCAACTGGATACGGGGACACTCTTCATATCACTTTATTGGAAGCACACACATTGCTATGTGCCTTATGAACTGGATATGATTTATTGTATTTAAAGTCATCACTTTTTGATTATATTTCTGGCGCATCATGTACTGGATGATAGTACATGAAAATACGGGTCCTTTTAAATGAGACATTCATGGTCTAAAAGACCCCTTATATGTCTCATTTGTGCTGGAGAACAACACAGTGTTCCCAGTCTCCCCTCTCCTCAATATGCAGCACTGCGTTGACCTTGGGAGTGCTGGTTAATGATCCAGTTTAACTCTGCAAGATATTAAAAAGGATTAGTAATATTTAAAAAAATGTTAGTGATGGGACCAGCAAGTAGAGAGAGAAACAATCTTATTACTGGAATTCAAACAAAGCAGCGGCAAGTGGAAAGTGGCATCAGCACACTGGGGAATGTAAAAAAACATACTAACAAGCCACATTCATTTATAATTATAGGCAATCCTGGGCATAGGATGATAGAATGCAGTGGACATAACTGTCACCGAGCTGGCCCACTGCAAGCAGTGCTGCTCCAACCTACCCATTACTGTATATCTGTGGCAGTAAAAGAATTAAAGATCAAATGTTTTATTTTGTTTTATATAAAGCAGGATACATTTTTTTGTTTTTTGCCTTCTGTGCCCCTGTAAGAGAGATTTTACCTCTTTTTGCCTCCTATAGAGACCAAAACAAAAACAATGTTTTTTATTATAGAAAGGGCTAGAACTTCCACCAGTGTTTTACTGCTGCCTGTGCCTTCCTGTCCTGGTGACAACTGTATCCCCAATTTCTCATCTTGGTGCCATACAGTATAATGAAATGCATGTCAAATTTTTGTTGTGTTATTAGAACTCAACTTTAGGATGCAAGAGTAAATGCTTGTCAATTCTAGGGTTAAAGGAAGAGGCTGTATTACCTACCATATATCTTAATCTGAGCCCTCCTCCTTTCATTGATGCTCCGGGCTGTGGGCAATCCCAGGGTGTCATTGCATACAATATGTGTGAGGGGGTAAGCATGCAACTGCAGGCCAAAGTGCCTTTAAGAGGAGTCTGCGAAGGACCGGTTGCACATACTGTAGGGAGGCAGTTAGGCTATAAGTATGTAAGATTTTATGAAAATTTTACATAAATTGCATAAAATAATTACATTTTTGTTTCTGCATAAAATAGGTCACCTCTTTTTAGTATAAAAAAACGCATTGAGAACATTTAACAAGATGACTTTATTAGAAAAAAAGATATATAAAAATAAACATGCTAAACGTAGCTTTACCATTACACTATGACCTCAAAGGTTATGGGGAAAGTAGAATAATTACTAAAGTCCAGGAAAAATGTGTAATAATAATTATCTTTTAACTCTGCATTAATGTTTTTTCATGGATGCTTACAAACAACTTGATAGATTTATTGTCTTGCATTCAGGGTGCATTTGCATCACATAATCATTTGGCAGATTGCTTAAAATGATTTTTGGTCTCTGAAGTTTTACAAAGTCTCTTCATCTAAAACCGCAATTATTAAAAAATATAGCTCCAAAGCAAATGTCTTGCATTTCCAAATGAATACAATTTACATACATTTGCAATATTAATTCACGTAAGTAATTTTAATAAGATGTACAATTATCAGCAAAGTCAGTACTGATAATATGTAAGTAGGAATACATGAGCATAATATAAGAAATAAAGAAGCATTTATACTTAGCAGTATAAGAAATAAAAGAGAAATAATAATAACCAGAAAATCAATGCAGAAAGTGAAAATTTTTGTGTTCATTAACATTGGTGGTCCCCACTTGTGATGATGGTCAATTTAAACGTCCATCTGTTACATTTGTGAACCAAATGCAAAAATTGTGGGTGCCACACAGATTCTAAAGGGTCCTAATCTAGTGCCAACCGCTATGAGTGCTGGCTGGGGATGGAGCTTGTCTCAGCTCCAAACATCAGTGTGAAACAGGAAAAGTGTCCCATAAATCACACATCGTTGCAAACCCAATGTAAGAGAGTATGTGACAGCCTTAGGCCACACCCCCAAGCATTTTGCTTTGCACCCTGGAGCATAAACCATAGGGATGGGAACAGGCAGCATCCCTGTGAAATCAGCCAGGCTGGAACAGTTATGACTGGCTCAAATGAATTGCCCTCATAGGATGGCCTCAATGGTATGGAAGACTGATGTGCTTTTGCATTGTTGAAGATTATTCTAATTTATACTAAAATCAGATACTAAGACCAGACAACTTAGTGATAGGATGAGGGATAATCTTTCTGATATAACAACAAATAAAAACACCAATTTGGCTAGACATTTCAAATTAAGGATGGGCCAAACACCCCCCTGTTCTCGAACAGGGAAAAATTTCTAGCAAACATGCAAACTCTAATAAAGTCTATGGGACATGAACATGAAAAATTAAGTCCTCATTTCAAAGGCTTATTTGCAAGTTATTGCCATAAAAACTGTATGGGGACCTGGGTACTGCCCTGGGGGATATGTATCAATGCAAAAAAGTATTTTGTAAAACGATTGTTTTTAAAGGAGCAGTGATTTTAATGACGCTTAAAGTGAAACGATAACAATAAAAAAGTCCTTTAAATATCATGCCTGGGAGGTCCCCTAATGTGCCTGTAAAGTGACACATCTGTGCGATGTATGGAGCCTGCTGCAGCAATACTGACATTTGTAAAGGAAAAGATATTATTTAAACTTGATCAAGCAGAATTCATGCCTAATAGGTCCACTGCCCTCAACCTCCACCGGCTTTTTGTCGCAATGCAAACCCCGGCTGACAATGGGGGGGACCAGGCCTTGTTGTCGTTAGACGCCAAAAAGGCTTTTGATAGTGTGGAGTGGGACTTCTTATGGACAGTAATGGCTAAGTTTGGGTTTGGATCAATTTTCACATCATGGGGGCAATTGCTTTACCACCATCATACGGCTTTCATACGGGAGGGCGGTAAGATTTCCCACGCCTTTGCTTGGGGAGGGGAACAAGACAGGGGTGCCCACTGTCCCCACTATTGTTCGCTCTAGCCATAGAGCCGCTCGCAGCTAATATAAAGGCCCAAGATTCCATAGTTGGCTTTCATTTTGGTCTCATCCAGGAGAAGATTCTGCTATATGCAGATGACATGCTCCTGACGCTGGGTGACACGGGGAATTCTTTGCGCGCAGTCATGGCCACTATTACCGAATCAGGGCGCTTTTCTGGCCTTACCATTAACTGGTCCAAGTCAGCCCTCCTCCCATTGGATGGGAGGGCTGACCCCTCTCTGGGATCACATTGCCCGGTCCCAGTGGTGTCCTCCTTCAAATACTTGGGCGTGGTGGTCTCGGCGGACCCGTTGCAATATTGTCATCTTAACACAGCCCCACTACTGGTGAAATTTCGGGACAAGATCAAAATATGGAACTAATTATGATTGTCTTTGGCAGGCAGGGGGAATCTTATAAAGATGATCCTCATGCCTCAGCTGCTGTATTTTCTACATAACACCCCTGTTGAATTCACACTAAAAATATTTAGTGTGGTAAACACAGTGTTTAGATCTCTTATTTGGAAGGGATGGGCGGCCAGGATCAGAATAGAAAAATTACAGAAGCCCCGGGATGAGGGGGGTCTTTCACTTCCTAACCCATTGATATACTACCTGGCCTCCCAGCTGCAGCATCTGGTGGGTGCTATGTCCGGGACGCAGGGTGGTCCCGCATTAGCGGTTATGCGACACTTTACCGGTGCCTGTGAGATACCGGAAGGTCTGGAGATGCAACTTTTCTCCAAATCCAACAAAATATACCCTACTTATAAGCTGCTTCAAAAAGTGTGGGATAAGGCCAAACAGCTGCAGCGGGCATCTGGTTACACTACATATAGCCCAATATGGAATAATTGTACGTAACCTGACCTGTGCAAGCTGGACCAGGCAGGTAGGTGGCGTACTTATGGGGTGACCCACCTTAAACATGTTTTGGTTAATGGGTCCTTACTGCCCTTCTCCCAGCTGCAAACTAGGTTCTCCATTCCTGGATCTATGCTGTTTTAATATATGCAATTACAACATGCTATGCAAGCTCAAACCTCCCTGCGTGCTAGAGCTGGAGCGCTGATGTAGGGGAGATTCTTAACGAGCAATGGGAGGAGGCCTTGGAGTCTGTTCGCCTGTGCTCTCTTAATGTGTCTCACCAGGTGTCTCAACTATACATTCTCCTTAGAGTACACCACACACCACTGAGGCTCCACTCCATGGGCATTCGGTCGGATGATCTGTGCAGTAGATGCGGGAGGGGGGTGGGGGATCTGGTGCACTTACTGTGGAGATGCCCGAAGCTGCACCGGTATTGGTCCGGGTTGCTTTCCACTATTAATAGGGTCCTGGGATTGGGGATTGCTCAGGATCCCAGACAGTGCCTTTTAGGTATATTAGAACACATCGTGCAAGATAAATATCTACGCGAAGCAGCGGGGCGGGCCTTGTTTCAGGCTTGTGTACTCATTCTTCGTCACTGGGTGGCCCAGGATCCTCCAACTTATAAGATGTGGTTAGAACAATTGGGCATCACTCTCCACATGGAGAAATCTATTTACCAGCATAGAGGGTCTACAGCTAAGTTTTTTAAAGTTTGAGTAGTGTGCCTGAGTTCTCCGGGTATGGCCTCAATGGAATTGTTCCTGAACCGGCTATTACTTTAGACTAACAGGGTAATCCTCGGACTCGCTCCCACAGTTGCGAGGGGACCTGACTAATTTTGTTGTTTTCCTTTTTGCCCTTGCCTTTGCCTTTTGTTCGCTATATTGTTTTTACCCTTTTGTTATGCTGACTAGACAAGTAGAGCTCTGAAGATTGAGGTAGACTCTGGCCTGTTACAGTACTCTTACTCAGTGGCTGAGATCTGTATTTCTTTGTACATATTGCAATGTAATTTTGGCTGCGTATAACGTATCATGTATTTTTGTGCGTTTTCTCAATAAAACTTTCTTTTGATTAAAAAAAAAAAAAACTTGCTCATGGCTGTAATGTATTGTTGCCTCCCAGCAATACAGATTAAAAAAAAAATGGCATAGGGTTCCCCCCCATCACGTGACATCAGAAGCGGTGGTGCCACCCAGTGACTAAGCTGAGTGGCCCCACCCCTTGCCTATAAAAGAACTGTCTAAACTGAAGATCGGGCAGATGGCGGGTAGCCTCTTAAGAGGCAAAGCATTTTTTTTATTTTGTTTTTATTTTTTGGGTCCAACGGGCATCGTGATTGACGATGGAGTTTTTTTTTTTTTTAATAAAGAACTTGTCAAAAACTGTGTTCTGTGGTTTTTACTTTTTTACACTTTTTGTGTGAATTGGTATCGGGTACAATGTACCCGATACCCATTCACATGGGGGGGGGCTGGGATCTAGGGGCCCCCTTGTTAAAGGGGGCTTCCAAATTCTGATAAGCCCCCCACCCTCAGACCCCCACAACCAAAGCCCAGGGTTTGTTGGGAAGAGGCCTTTATCCCCATCAACATGGGGAAAAGGTGCATTGGGGGCACCCCAAAGCACCCTCCCCATGTTGAGAGCAAGTGGCCTGGTATGGTTCAGGAGGGGGGGCGCTCGCTTGTCCCCCCTCCTTTCCTGTCCTGCCAGGCTGCATGCTCGGATAAGAGTCTAGTATGTATTTTGGGGAGGAACCCCCTTTTTTTTTTTTTTTTGCCGTGGAGTTTCCCTTAAATTCTGTACCAGACCCAATGGGCCTGGTATGGATTTTGGGTGGGACCCCACGCCCTTTATTTTTTTTTAATTCTGTCATAGGGTTTCCCTTAACCACTTAAATGCAGGGCACTTTTACCCCCTTTCTGTAGATACATTTTCAGCTTTCACGCTCATTGGCATCTATGGGAAATATTGGTCAGCTTGACATGACACTCCTCCCGGTCTCTACCATTGGCCTATATGGGAAATATTATACAGCTTGACATGGCACTGCACCCTGTCTTTACCATTAGTGTCTATGGAAAATATTGGTCAGCTTGACATGGCGCTGCTCACAAACCATAAGTGACAGGGACACAAAACATGGGGAGTACCGAGAGGGGACCCAGAACTACAACATATCCATACATTTTAAAAGTGGGGTATGCCTGTATACTACACTGACTGCACAAAACTGACTGAACTCACTATCTACTAACTACCTGCCTAATCTCTATTGTCACACGCTATACATGGCTGCCATGTAAGCAGCAGTCTTGTATAGTGTGGGATGTTGGCCAAAGCATACAGGCTCTGACAGGACACTGTGTTGCGATTGGGCAAAGCATACAGGTCAGGTGCATGCTTTGGTCAAAAATTAGTAATCAATGCACGGCAAGAGTGTAGTGCACTATGGGGCACTCATCCGTGGGCGAACTTCCCGCTGAGCGCCCCATATGTTCCTTCGTTCAGCGAACACACGAATAGCTCATGTTCAGATCAAACTTACATTCGACTCAAACACAGAGCCCATCCCTAGTTCAAATAAAGTTCACATTATTGCAAGAGTAGATCATCCCACTTGTGGAGTTGATCATTTTTTCCTACTTTGTAGGAGGGAGGTTTACTGGATTTTTAAATTCGATACCCATATCCCCAGGAGTTTAAACTTTGAGTGAGATATTACTGTTTATTATGAATAGTTCTTTTAACCTCCCCTTATCTTAGGGAGGATTTTGTTCTCACTCACCCCCATCTATAAGCTTATTCAAAAGTTTAATCTGACCTTTTGTAATACTATAACATCTATGAGTGCATTGTCAGGGACTTCAGTCATTTGTTTTCAGAGATCTCTATATATTTTGAGTTTATGATAATAACAAAGATTAAAAAAAAAAAAGTTGTTACACATCTTAGGAATAATAAATAAATAAATGTTATTTGTATTACTTTTTTAATTATTTTTGTAAAAGTTGGTCACTATAGATCCTCTGTGGTTTGGATGTACAGTACATAGAATATATATCTTTTAGTTGGTTGTTTCCTTGCTCTGTTTGCTTTACTTCAGGTCTATTAGTCTATCTACAGTTTTGTATACCTAGGTTTATTATAACTCACTTGAAACCTATTTATTTTAATCACGTGACAGTCGATGATGCATTTGATCCTTTCCTTTGCTTGGAATCCCCATGATTAGGCTCCAGGGGCAGAGTGAAACATGTTGGGGGCTTTGCCTGGTTGGAGCTCGGGCAGAGGCTGTCACATACTCTCTTACACTGGGTTTGCAGCGATTTACAGCTTATGGAACACTTTTTCTGTTTTACATTGTTACATTTGTAGCCAGCATAGGGCTAACTTAAAAAAGTGGTCAGAGAAATTCTTCTTTACTTTGGTGATCAGTGGCAGAAGGACCCCCTTACTGTGGTGGTTTACTGAAAGAATGGTCCCATTACACTGGTGGTCAGTTGGAAGAACATCATTGGTCAGTGGGAAGAATGTCGCAATTACCGGTAAATACAGTGCCAGTAATTACTTATCTGAGAGTCATAAATTGGTCAGTGCTCAAGGTGCCCCTCCCCCCCAGCAAGTTCTTTAATCACCCTGGGTGAGAATGACCAGGCTCTTGTTTTCAAGTAGAAGTGAGATAACAAGGTAAAAAGCTGTCACCATATGCAAAGATAGTTACAAACTATATATGGAGAGGGGGAGAGATTGGCACGATCGGACTGTACGGGCTGCTACAGTAGTCTTAAATATGGGCAAAGGCAAATGAGACAGTCCAGTGGAATTGCTAGAACACTTTGATGGCTGCAGGCTGTGAAGGGTGAAGCAACCCTGTATGGATCCAAAAAGAGAGAGAGAAGACCAAGCGCCGATCTAAGTGTAGCAATGCAAATTTTTTATTATCATATAAAAGAGTGTTACTCACAAAGGTGCATTAAAAGCAGGCATCTAAAAGCAGTAGGGGGTCTGTGTGGTAACATCCATGGTGTCCTTCCGATTCGGCTGCAGAGCTGGTGCTGTAGGGGACGAGCGATGATCTCCTGTTGTGAGGCAGGGGACGTGCTGATCCTCAGCGGTGATGGAGCAGTGTGGGTCCGCAGGTCGGAGGGCTATGACATCACTTCCTGGAGCCACAGTAGGGATAGAACGGCGACGCATTGCGGAGCTCCGCTCGTTCTTCAGGCCGTCAAATAACACTCGCGGCCTGAAGAACGAGCGGAGCTCCGCAACAAGTGATGTCATAGCCCTCCGACCTGCGGACCCACGCTGCTCCATCACCACTGAGGATCAGCACGTCCCCTGCCTCGCAACAGGAGATCATCGCTCGTCCCCTACAGCACCAGCTCTGCAGCTGAATCGGAAGGACACCCTGGATGTTACCACACAGACCCCCTACTGCTTTTAGATGCCTGCTTTTAATGCACCTTTGTGAGTAACACTCTTTTATATGATATTAAAAAACTTGCATTGCTACACTTAGATCGGCGCTTGGTCTTCTCTCTCTCTTTTTGGATGCAAACTATATATGGAAGCAACAAGTTCTCAATACAGTAACACATAATACAAAATATTGCTCTTTCTTTCTTTTGTTCTCACATCTCACATTTATTAAAAACATACTGTAATAAACAGCCTATAGTTTCCCTTTTATATCCATTTTGTGACCAGGCTGTCTGTATTCAGGCTACATTGAAATCGTTAAGAGATTTTACAGACATTTTCAAATTGTGGATTAACATACTTATGTGGAATTATAACAATATTTGAAGAGTCAAACTCAAAGCTGATTAGTTGCCTCTGTGTTTTAATTTCCCTTTGCTTAATGTATTTTGGTTGTTCTCCAGATATAATCTTGTTAAACTATGATAGCTTAATTTCAAAAGCATTTTTGCATCAGTGCCCACATGTAAGCAGCTTTCTTTGCAATAGCTAGAAACATTGCAGTGATCCATATTAGTTGTAATACGAATATATTAATTTTATAGCTAAGAACAAAACTAAAATAGCATTTCAACACTTATAAATTCTATAAAAATCAGTTGCACCAGGCATTATACCAGGCATGCTGAGATAAACATAATTCAAATTTACCCATTCTAAGGTTACTTAAAGCCAACAATATAAAAAAAAAAAACTAGTTTAAAAAAATTCTTTACTTCCCACTAAAATGTGTTAACATGGCTATAAAATAATTGGGGTAAAAAACCTCCTGTGATCAGGATCCCCCCCCCCCACCCCCTAAATACTTACCTGAGCCCAATCTCAATCTAGCGCTGTGCCCAAGAGCAGATGTTCTCTCTGATCTCTCTCTCCTCACAGAAAGGCAGCAGATGGATCCATTGGCTCTTGCTGCTATAATTTTAATCCTGTGATGAGGGAGAGGAGGGGTGGGGCCTCTAGGCTGCATGGGTGCTTCCATAACAAGCAGTTTGTTATGGGGGCGCTCATCGAAGAGGAGAAGCCAGGAGCATCGCAGGGGAACTCCAAAGGAGGAGGTTCTGGGTAGTGATGTCGCGAACATAAAATTTAATGTTCGCGAACGGCGAACGCGAACTTCCGCAAATGTTCGCGAACCGGCGAACATTGCGAACTGCCATTGACGTCAATAGGCAGGCGAATTTTAAAACCCACAGGGACTCTTTCTGGCCACAATAGTGATGGAAAAGTTGATTTAAGGGGACAAACGCCTGCACTGTGGCATGCCGGAGGGGGATCCATGGCAAAACTCCCATGGAAAATTACGTAGTTGACGCAGAGTCGGGTTTTAATCCATAAAGGGCATAAATCACCTAAAATTCCTAAATTGTTTGGAATAACGTGCTTTAAAACATCCAGTGTGTGTATACGATCAGGTATGATGTTGTATCAATCAGGTAGTGTAAGGGTTACGCCCGCTTCACAGTGACAGACCAAACTCCCCGTTTAACGCACCGCAAACAACCGCAAACAGACCAGAACCGACCAAAATGGGACAGGAACTGGGCTTTAAGGGTTAGGGTTAGGTTTAGTGTTAGGGGATAGGGTTAGGGTTATGGTGAGATACTTAGGGTTAGAGTTAGTAACCCTACCCCTACCCCTCTAACCCTCTAACCCCAAGCACTAAAAATAACCCTAACCTTAGCCCTAACCCTAGCCCTAACCCTAATTCTAATTTTTTTCTGGTTCTGGACATGCTACAGAGCTGAAACTTCACAGGTACACTTTTTAGACCCCCCCCCCCCCCCAGACAATAAATCCAAAGAATTTTTTTTTTTTTTTTTAATTTTTCCAATAATTGGCTCTCTATCAAAAATGACAATTTTTAAAAACTTTTTTTGTCTGATTTAGTGTCTGGGGGGTCTAAAAAGTGTACCTGTGAAGTTTCAGCTCTGTAGCATGTCCAGAACCAGAAAAAAAGATAATTTTTCAGTAGAGCAGGGATGGTGGGAACCCTCCTTTTATAACTATATGATCTTTTTTTTTCTGGTTCTGGACATGTTACAGGGCTGAAACTTCACAGGTACACTTTTTAGACCCCCCCCCCCCCCCGACACTAATCCCAAAAAAGTCATGCCTGCCTCCAAAAATGCCTGATAAATATATAGAAGAAAAAATAAATAAAAGCAGACTGATATACCAGCCCTAAAAAGGGCTTTTTTGGGGTGCTGTCAGGATGCTGTCCTTACAGCAGGAGTGGACACAGAACACTGGCCTAGCTAATGATTTCCCTATCAATTCAGCAGCAACAGCAGCCCTCTCCCTGCTCTAACTAACTCTGCAGCTTCAGAATGATCTAAGATGGATGCTGCCCTTGCTTTTTTATAGAAGGTGGGAGGGTCTGGGAGGGAGGGTATGCTGATTGGCTGGAATGTGTCTGCTGACTGTGAGGTACAGGGTCAAAGTTTGCTCAATGATGATGTATAGGAGGCGGACCGAACATCGCATATGTTCACCTGCCGAGGCGAACGCGAACATGCGAAGTTCGCCGGGAACTGTTCGCCGGCGAACAGTTCGGGACATCTCTAGTTCTGGGCTGTTCTGTGCAAAACCATTGCACAGAGCAGGTGGGTATGACATATTTATTTAAAAAAAAAAAAAAAAACTTTTACCAAACAACTTTAACTAAACAGGCTTAAAGTAGACTTTTTACGAAAACAGCTAGACACACTTTTTTAAAATAGAAAGGAATGGAGCGGCGCTATATCAATATGTACAATAGTGAAAAAACATCTAGAACAACATATATATAAATACAGCTGCAAGTAAAAGTATGTGAACCCTTTGGAATGATATGGATTTCTGCACAAATTGGTCAAAAAATGTGATCTGATCATCATCTAAGTCACAACAATAGACAATCACAGTCTGCTTAAACTAATAACACACAAAGAATGAAATGTTGTTTTTATTGAACACACCATGTAAACATTCACAGTGCAGGTGGAAAAAGTATGTGAACCCCTAGACTAATGACATCTCCAAGAGCTAATTGGAGTGAGATGTCAGCCAGCTGGAGTCCAATCAATGAGATGAGATTGGAGGTGTTGGTTACAGCTGCCCTGCCCTATAAAAACACACACACCAGTTCTGGGTTTGCTTTTCACAAGAAGCATTGCCTGATGTGATTGATGCCTCACACAAAAGATCTCTCAGAAGACCTACGATTAAGAATTGTTGACTTGCATAAAGCTGGAAAGGGTTATAAAAGTATCTCCAAAAGCCTTGCTGTTCATCAGTCCATGGTAAGACAAATTGTCTATAAATGGATAAAGTTCAGCACTGGTGCTACTCTCCCTAGGAGTGTCCGTCCTGTAAAGATGACTGCAAGAGCACAGCACAGACTGCTCAATGATGTGAAGAAGAATCCTAGAGTGTCAGCTAAAGACTTCCAAAAGTCACTGGCAAATGCTAACATCCCTGTTAGCGAATCTACAATACGTAAAACACTAAACAAGACTGGATTTCATGGGATTTCAGAGAGGAAGCCACTGCTGTCCAAACAAAACATTGCTGCATGTTTACAGTTTGCACAAGAGCACCTGGATGTTCCACAGCAGTACTGGCAAAATATTCTGTGGACAGATGAAACTAAAGTTGAGTTGTTTGGAAGAAACACACAACAGTATGTGTGGGGAAAAAGAGGCACAGCACACAAACATCAAAACCACATCCCAACTGTGAAGTATGGTGGTGGGGGCATCATTGTTTGCAGCTGCTTTGCTGCGTCAGGGCCTGGATGGATTGCTATCATCGAAGGAAAAATAAATTCCCAAGTTTATCAAGACATTTTGGTGGAGAACTTAAGGCCATCTGTCTACCAGCTGAAGCTCAACAGAAGATGGGAGTTGCAACAGGACAATGACCCAAAGCATAGAAGTAAATCAACAACAGAATGGCTTAAACAGAAGAAAATACACCATCTGAAGTGGCCCAGTGAGAGTCCTGACCTCAACCCGATTGAGATGCTGTGGCATGACCTCAAGAAAGTGATTCAAACCAGACATCCCAAGAATATTGCTAAAGTGAAACAGTTCTGTAAAGAGGAATGGTCAAGAATTACTGCTGACCGTTGTGCACGTCTGATCTGCAACTACAGGAAACGTTTGGTTGAACTTATTGTTGCCAAAGGAGGTTCAACCAGTTTTTAAATCCAAGGGCTCACATACTTTTTCCACCTGCACTGAGAATGTTTACATGGTGTGTTCAATAAAAACATGGCAACATTTCATTCTTTGTGTGTTATTAGTTTAAGCAGACTGTGATTGTCTATTGTCGTGACTTAGATGATGATGATCAGATCACATTTTATGACCAATTTGTGCAGAAATCCATATCATTCCAAAGGGTTCACATACTTTTTTTTGCAGCTGTATCTCGGGCTTCAACACATATAGCACGCATGTGAAAAAAAAAATTATGATAAATATAATAAGTGAATGTGCAAAAAAAACGTAGCATCAATGAGTATTGCACACCATCCAATGATATTTCCAAGTTCCAAAATATACATATATATATATATATATATATATATATATACATACATGCAAAATACTCACTGTACACACTGTCCTGTGCTGGAGCACCTTTTTTTAAGATTTAGGGTACTTCCTCAGTATCTTGCGGGAAGGATGGGTATTGACACTCCTGCAGTAGGTAAGCCAGGGTAGGATGAATACGTCTTCCTAAATACATTTTGCTTACATTTTTTTCAACAGAATTTTGTCATGGGAAGGCCATCAAAAACATGAAAAGCTCATGGTAACATCACAAATTATATGAAACATTTAAACTTTTAAACCTTAAAAGCACACAGACAAAATCCAGAAAGCTAGTATGTTTTTTTTTACTACCTAAAATGTAAGCCTTTTATGAACATATTAATTTTTCAATGACTTCTAGTGTAAAAATCACTTTATATTGGAGAATATAGGAGTAACCCCTATACAAACATTCCTGAAAAAAATAAATATATTACTTGATAGATGTGAGCATTATGCAAGACCTTACTGCAGAAAACTAAAATCTGACTGTTTGCTGTAATCTGATTGTTTTGTCATCCTTGCATTTGGCAAGTTCTTATCAAAAAAGCCAGTATTGGAAATTATTGGCATTTTAATGCTATTTTGAACAATTAAATGGCTGCAAAATACTGTCTAAACATAACATGAATCCTGTGAAGCCTAAAATATAAAGAACATTATGGATCAGTTGTTAAAAGTGCATAATGAATACAGGGGTTTGCAGAGAAAACAATGTATTCTGTTATTCCAGTTTATTAGATTAGCTTATTAGTATACTGGCAGCTGCTTCAGAAAGCAGTTTTTGTGTAAAATTTAGAGATCTAGAAATTCTCCTTTATAGAAATATAGAAAAGTTTTGTTTGAACTCTTTAAGCCCAAGGCACTTGGGTTTTAGTGCACCACAAAGCACAGATTGAGAATGTTCTGTACATTGTTGCACATGGGAAAAAAAGGTGTGGATGCTTTAAAAGGTCTGTTGAGGTGCATTGGCAGCATATGCAACATATGCATTGTAGAACATAATGTACATTAACAGAATGTCAAGTTAGGATGATTATGTTCTGAAATATGAAATTATGTGAAGTTTGAAATTTCATTTTACAAAATCCATCTACAGACTGTGTTTAATTGTAAGGAAATGGCTGGAGAACCACTTTAGTTTTAAAGTGAATGGGAGAGTGACGTAAAAGCATGTCTGACTAATTTTCAATGTCTTGTTTTCAATAACTAGCAAATGCAAAAGTCACAGCTGCTCTGATTTATCTGACTTCTAATCCACAAAAGAAGTTTACACTATGAATATGTGAAGAGAAGAAGTAATAACTTAGGCTGTCAATCTTTGTATGTTTAATTGGCATATTAATCACAAAGTACATACACCCTGCTGTTAAAAGTACTTTAGAACACAGTCAGATCAAGGTTCAAGGTTTTCACCCCATTCATTTTTTAGGAGTACAAACTTTTTTATTATGGTACACAGTTTAAGCTAATTATAATCACAAATATTTTTTTTTTTTTTTTTTGTTAAGGAAGGTAGAATGTTCTGGTTCTATCTATAATAATCCATCTCTTATAGTTTAATCATTTTTTTCTATTGAAGAATGCTACTTGTATAACTAATAGGGTAATCTGCCCAACACTTCTCACCCTTGACTGTGGGCAGGTTAACTTTCAAAAGTGTTGGCTATGCATAGTGATGTCCTAATCTGACTAATGACATTCAAATAGTCTGTATTCATTTTTTTCTACCTCACCTTGTTTTTAACCACCTCCAATCTAGGCCAATTTTGACATTTCTTCCATACATGTAAAAAAATCTGCATTTTTTTTTTTTTTTTTTTAGAAAATTACCTAAAACCCCTTAACAATATATTTTTTAAGAGAAGGTCTGAAGACTAAAACAGTTGTTGTAATTTTTTATATTGCACGATTTTTGCACAACAGTTTAACACATGCAAATTTTCTGAAAAAAAAGTAGACTTTAATGAATTTTATTGCATGTAAACACAATATAATACCAATTTTTGTTGTAAAATATAGAAAAAGATGTTATGCTGAGTAAATATATACCTAACATGTCACACTTTAAAATTACATTTGCCCGTGTAATGGCAGCAAACTACATTACCTAAAAATCTCCACATACACTATATTACCAAAAGTATTGGGATGCCTGCCTTTAACCACTTAAGCCCCGGAAGATTTTACCCCCTTCCTGACCAGGGCCTATTTTGCGATTCGGCACTGCGTGACTTTAACGGACAATTGCGCGGTCGTGCGACGCTGTACCTGAATGAATTTGGCGTCCTTTTTTCCCACAAACAGAGCTTTCTTTTGGTTCTATTTGATCACCTGTGTGATTTTTTGCTCATGCGCTATAAACAAAAAAAGAGCGTCAATTTTGCAAAAATAACAATATTTTTCACATTTTTTATATGAAATTCCCCCCCAAAAAAATGAAAAAATCGAAATTTTTTAACATTTCAGGCCAATTTTTTTTTTTTACCATATGTTTGGTAAAAAAAATCGCAAAAAGCGTATTTTAATTGGTTTGCACAAAAGTTATTGCGTTTACTAACAAAGGGAAAGATTTTTGTCATTTTTGTTGTTTTTTTTTAAACGCGTAATGGCGGCGATCTGCAATTTTTTTTGCGGGACTGCAACATTGGGGCGGACAGATCGGACCCTTGACTTACATTTTTGACACTTTTGGGGTTACCAGTGACATTACTACAGTAATCAGTGCTATACATATGCACTGTTACTATAAAAATGACACTGGCAGTGAAGGGGTTAACTTTTTTTGAGAGAGAGAGAGGGGTTAAGTGTGTCCCTAGGGGCATGTTTCTAACTGTGATTGGCTGTGGCTTGATGTGTAGAAACAGTGATCAACGGTCCTACATAGTAGAACCGTTTGATCACCATTCTTACACAGGGAGAACTGACAGGCGGCTTTATTTACACTAGCCGCCTGCCTTTCTCCCGCTGTCACGGACGATCGCAAGTGCCCGGCGGACATCGGGTCCACTGGGCACACGCGCGGGGGCGCTCGCTCACTCCCAAAACTCTTATAGGCTAGCGACGTAGCCCTACGTCGCTCTGCCTGTGAGGGGCTGACTGCCGACGTAAATAGTCGTGCGGCAGTCAGCAAGTGGTTAAAAGCACATGAACTTTAATAGCATCCCAGTCCTAGTCTATAGGGTTCAATATTGAGTTGGCCAACCCTTTGCAGCTATAACAGCTCAACTCTTCTAGGAAGGCTAACCACAAGGTTTAGGAGTGTGTCTATGGGAATGTTTGACCATTCTTCCAGAAGCGCATTTGTGAGGTTAGGCAATGATGTTGGACGGGAAGGCATGGCTCACAGTCTCCACTCGAATTCATCACAAAGGTTTTCTATCGGGTAAGGTCAGGGCTCTGTGCAGGTCAGTCAAGTTCCTCCACCCCAAATTCGCTCATGGATGTCTTTATGGACCTTGCTTTGTGCACTGGTCCAAATCATTTGGTGGAAAAAGGATTATGGTGTGGGGTTGTTTTTCAGGGGTTGGGCCTGGCATCTCAGTTTCAGTGAGGGGGAACTCTCTTAAGATTTCAAAATACCAAGACATTTTGGACAATTTCATGCTCCCAACTTTGTGGGAACAGTTTGGGGATGGCTCCTTCCTGTTTCAACATGACTGCGCACCAATGCACAAAGCAAGGTCCATAAAGACATGGAGGAGTGAGTTTGGGGTGGATGAACTTGACTGGCCTGCACAAAGTCCTGACCTCAATCCAATAGAACACCTATGGAACGAATTAGAGCAGGGACTGTGAGCCAGGCCTTCCCCTCAAACATCAGTGCCTGACCTCACAAATGCGCTTCTGGAAGAATGGTCAAACATTCTCATAGACACACTCCTAAACCTTCTGGACAGCCTTCTCAGAAGAGTTGAAGCTGTTGAGGAGAATGTGATTTATATTAACTGTTCAACATTTAATCCCCTCCCCCCCCCGCATTGGCTTCCACTGCTGTCAATAAAATCTAGTGACAAGGGAACTGGACTGAGCTGTGCTATGAACAATAGATGCACACAATGTGGCTCAGCATCGAGCCTGCGCACTGAATATGTTTTAAAGTGGTTTTAAAGTCAGAAGGCTTTTTATCTTAATGCATTCTATGGATTCAAATAAAAAGTGTTCTGTGTGCAGCAGCCCTCCTTCTTAGCCCCCTAATGAATACCTGAGACCCCTCTTGATCTAGAGATGTCCACGAATGCTTCAGTCATCCGGGACTCTCCCTCCTGAGACTCTCCCTGGCTGAGACACAGCAACAGTGCTATTGGCTCCCGCTGCTGTCAATCAAATTGAGTTAGCCAATGAGAAGAGTGTCTGAATAGACACAGGGAGCTGTGGCTCAGCTCAGGTGCCCCCATAGAAAGCAGGGACCCGAGAAGAGGAGGATCCAGGCTGCCCTGTGCAAAACCACTGCACAGAGGAGGTAAGTATAACATGTTTAAATTTTAATAGAAAAAAAAAACGAGACTTTACAATCACTTTAAGCATTTAACATTTGCAAGACAGCTAAAAATGAAGTCATGGAAAAACAATAATATGGTAAACCCAATGCAGAAATGAAGGTTCCTTGAGCCCATAGAGAATGGGAACCTTGGCTGATGGGGGCATGACTTAGTAATTGGGCGCGGACATACTCAGCAAGCTAAAGTAGCTCCAAAGTGATTGGCTACATAGACAGAGGGTGAGGTGAGTGGGCCTGTTAGGGCCTATAGTTGTCTAGTTCCAGTACAATAAAGTAGAAGGCTGTCTGAGAATAGCCAGGCCACAGGTCTCTAATAATTGCTATCAATACAATATAATATAGCTTGTATGAGGGAAAAGTAAGCATTAAGGAATAGATAGATTTTTTTCAAAAATTTCAACAAATTATAGCAATTTGTGTTAACCCTCTTAATGACTGGTGCACTGCTAGTGATGCATTTATCTTTTCCCCAGTTCAGTGGTTTTTAACAGGTCACAGATGCACTGAAAAGTTCACTTTGGCTGCTACCAGTGCCCCAAATAAAGTTGAACTTCTTAAATCATAATTGCGTGCCATGCTCAGGTTGGTTCTATTACTGTCTAAAGCTGGATACACACTATCCAACTTTTGTGGTTAGATTTTCTTCAGATTTACCTTTTCTATGTAGTGCAAGGGCCTGCCAGATTGCATACAAATTGAAAGTGTTTAGGTTTGACCTCATATTATATGGTTTTGGTAAGTCTAAAGGAAAGGGTCTTCAGAAAATCATATAGTGTGTATGGCCCATAAAGGTAAGCAGCATTTAGCCTTTTTAAAAGAAATGCAAAAACATTTCAGATGTAGTTTTTGCACCAACACATTATTTGTAGCCTTACAAAATATAAATTATACGCTTTTAATAAAAGGAACTTATATTACTATAATAGTTCTACAGTAACATCAGTAGTGGTACTAAAATACTGTTATTATCAGGGCTGTCTTTAACACAGGGCAAAAGGGGCAGCTGCCCCGGGACTAGTCATTGTTGTGGGGCCCAAAGCAGCTCCCCCTTGAGCCCCCAAATAGTTGATAAGTGGATTCAAGAGGGCCCAAGAAAATTTTTGCCCAGGGTCCAATCAAGAATAAAGACGGCCCTGGTTATTATTTTCTTATTTTAATGTTCCCATCACTTCCTCTTTATCGGCAATGCATACATGACTTTCTGCAAGTCCCAGGCACTTCAAAGTCTGCTGTATGAATCAAGAAACTGTCCAATTTGGACTAGGTATCATCATCAAATCAATTCCCAGGCAATAACGCTTATAAAGCTAATTTGGATTGGAGAAGGATTGGATTTATACAAGAAATGCATATTCATATGTCTGAATTCTTGCATATATTGATTTAAACAGTGTGTACTAATTCATTTGAAAGGCCCACAGCCCTCTAAGTAGCAAGAAAATTATGTTCTTTCATAAAGACACAACCAGTATTTTTGATTTTTTTTTTCCCCTCTATATCATTTAAACATTGTTTAAATAGTGCATTAGACAATCTAGTGTATACTGAACAGTGCAAGTTCAATTGTGATCATCATACACTGCATACACATGAAGTAAAGCATCTACAATATTAAAGCTGTTTTTTGTGTGCAGATTTCCACAAAGGCCTTGTTGTTTTCAGTTATATTAAGCTAGCCAGAAGTGTCACATAAAGTTTCTCACTATATTAGGGATATTCTTTTTTCTACATGTACTTTATATTACAGTCAGCTTTAGTTTAGGGTTTTAAAATCCACATAAATGTACGTTTTGTCTGAATTTTGCTTTGAAAACCATTTCCAATGTCCGGTCTATTTATTGGCATGCCTTCTTTAGAAGATATGTGTTTTTATCCCTCCAAACCGTTTCTTTTTATACCATGTGTTTTGCTTTACTCTTATTTACTTTGATTTTGAGATTTCCTTGCTTGGTTGTTCCTCATTTTATGTTCTTGCTTTAAACTGAAATACAGCTGCTCTGCTAGCTCTTTCATTTATGCCAGCCAATCTCTGTAGCTAAAGGGAATATGAATTTGGTATTTTAACATTGCTTTGAATAGATACTGACAAATCAAATAACACAATCAGGATGCCATTAGGAGAATAATCATGGAGCACGTTAACAGATCTGCTGAAAAACACAAGTACTCAAAAGGTGCATAAAGTCAGGAAAGATTTAGCAACCATTTTGTTTTCTAAAGCACAGTGCATCAAAATTGTCATTAAAAAATGCTTGTTTTCATCTTTTGTTTATACTTTGTTTCATCTCAGTGCTGCTGATATCCAGCAGCCTATTTCTAATCCCTTCACATCTACAACACTTACTTTGGTGATGTCTGCATAATGTATCTCAGAGCAGGTTTTCTGATGATGACAACAGTAGATAAAGTCTGTATAGTGTGTGTCAAATCAGCTACTTGTAGTCTTTACAAGAAACCTGTGTGACAGCTGGTACACATGCATATGCACAGTTGTGAGACAGGGACAGATTGATGTCATCTCATCTTATAACAGGAATTTTGTGATCCAGGAACCTAATATCAGGATCATCAGGATTTAACTTAATTGAAGTGTCACATTTAAAAATATTGAAAACTATCTTAAAATTGCTTCAACATGTTAGTTCTGATGTTGGACTAGAAGTCCTGGGTCACAGTCTCCACTCTAATTCATCCCAAAGGTGTTCTGTTGAGTTGAGGTCAGGACTTTGTGTAGGCCAGTCAAGTTCCTCCACCCCAAACTTGCTCACCATGTCTTTATGGACCTTGCTTTGTGCACTGGTCTAAATAATTTAGTGAAGGGGGGGATTATGGTGTGGGGCTTTTTTCAGGGGTTGGGCTTGGCCCCTTAGTTACAGTGAAGGGAACTCTTAAGGTGTCAGCACACCAAGACATTATGGACAATTTCATGCAGTTTGAGGATGGCCATTTCCTGTTCCAACATAACTGTGCAACAGTGAACAAAGCAAGGTCAATAAAGACATGGATGAGTGATTTTGGGGTGGGGGAACTTGACTGACCTGGACAGAGTCCTTACCTCAACCCGATAGAACACCTTTGGGATGAATTAAAGTGCAGACTGTGAGCCAGGCCTTCTCCACATCAGTGCCTGACCTCACAAATGTGCTCCTGGAAACATTCCCATAGACACACTCCTAAATCCTGTGGACAGCCTTTCCAGAAGAGTTGAAGCTGTTATAGCTGCAAAGAGTGGGCCAACTCAATATTGAACTCTACAGACTAAGACTGGGATGCCATTAAAGTTCATGTGGGTATAAAGGCAGGCATCCCAAGATACATCTAGTTCAACCAAAAAATAAATAAAATAAAAATCATACAATCCCATATTCCATACTCACAGTTGATCTTATTTGCTACAGCAGGGGAAAACATTTCCTCCTCATCCCCCCATGAGGCAACTGGATTTTCCCTGGATCAACTTTACCTATAAATGTTAGTGCCCACTTATATTATGTACATTTAGGAAAGAACCCAGGCCTTCTTTTTTAAATCAATCTACTGAGCTGGCCAGAACCACCTCTGGAGGGAGTCTATTCCACATTTTTACAGCTCTTACTGTGAAGAAACCTTTCTGTATTTGGATATGATATCTCTTTTCCTCTAGACATAAATAGTTCCCCTTTTTGTCCTCTGTGATGACCTTAAAGCAGAGATCCGGCCACGAAAAAGTTTTTTCAATAAAAATACCCCCGGGAGAGTCAGGGCTAGTACATTCCACAATGGATAGCCTCTGTACTGTCCCGGGTCGCACTTACCTTTTAGAAGAAATACTTACCTTGAAAATTTCTTCTCCAGCGCTGCCATCTCGGATGTGGGCAGCTGAAGACAGCGCGTCCTCTTCTGCGTTCTCTTCCGTGTCCTCTTCTCCTAGAATGCACCTGCACCTGCCCCACTCGTCACTTCCGGTGCGGGCGCATCATCTCTCCACAGCTTCTGGCCATGCCCAGAAGCTGTTTATCAGGGAATGAGGCGCCGCACACCGGAAGTGACGAGTGGGGCCAGTGCAGGCACATTCATTCCTGGGAGCGATGACGTTCAGCTCCCAGGAATCAATGCAAAGAGGAAGGGACTGCGCGGGCCGCGGCCGCAGAGGGAGGAAGTGGAAGAAAGGTGAGTATATTTTTCTTCAATAACAAGGTAAGTAAACAAAAAAAATTGGCACTATCCATTTCTTTTTCAGGTGACCAAAAGCAAGCGGATGGCCCAAAATCGATTATGCCGCTTTTGTGTCCGGAACTCCACTTTAAAGTGAATAAGTCAACACCAAGTTCACTATATAGACCCCATTTTTATTCCCTGATTATGTGGTTTGCTACATTAAAGGGTTTAAATCTGCCACCAGGAAGCACCCTGGTAGAATCCTAGTGCCCACAATAACAATGACATCTTTGCTATATGATGGAAACTCTGTGATGTGTGGTCTCAGGTGACTATACATAAGCCCTTCATAGGTCTTCTGCATGAAATCACTATCGGCCCAATTTGCACATGTGAATGGGGCCATAAAGGTTCTGTCTCTACCCTCTCCTAGTGACTGGATAGTGAAAGGAGAATAATAAGCCCAATTAAAACTGATCGGATCCTTGTGCTGCTTCTTCCCCCTCTTAATCAGAGCTCTGGTATATAGGGACTAAAAGAGGTTTATACCAATTCAAATTCAGTTACCTACACTGCTTGTATTGGAAATCTAAATTTATTGAGGTATTAATGAATACAAAATGGCAATGATTAGTATATTTTTATATTCGCCTGGCGTTTAAAGTAATTTTTTAATTTTTTGTGATAACTTCAGTGTGTAAATATTTTAGTGTGTAGAAGTTCAAATTCATACATATAGCAGACTCCATATTTCTTTGTTTAGGTTATCTATTATTGAGATTTCCCCTTAAAAACAGTAAAGGATAGCAAGTCTCTAAAAGTTTACTTTCAATAGTTTTTATTGAGGTTTTGAAAAATTGAACAATGCGTAAAGAAAAGCATATAACAGCTGGAACTTATAGCAATACAGAGTATCATGTCAAAAGACTCGTATACCAATATTACAGAGGAGGCATACAGTGACATGCAATTTACATACCGGTCAAGATGACCGCAAAGGTGAATGAACGTCAAACAAATGCACTTAAAGAACAACGAGATAACCATAAATAATTGCACTGAAGGCCATGGGCCTAACCTGGGTAACGTGCATGCAGTCAGAAGGGTGGGATGAAACAAGGAGCTGCTTGTCAGAAGAGGGAAACGTAGTATTTGCTTTGTATCCAAAAGTGACAGTTTCTGAAGAATTGGGCTCCCTGGGACAGGGAATAAGCGTGAGCTTTCTCCATGAAAAAAAGAACAATAACTAAATGAACGACTTCCAGGTGGGAGGGGGGATCCTGTTGCTTCCAGTGTCTAGCTATGGTGGTTCTAGCAGAAATCAGGGTATGGGTATAGACCGTCCGCATGTCAGAGGGGACGTCGTCAATGCCCAAGGACAGGAGAGCCATGGTAGGGTTGGGGGATTTTAAGATGCCTGTAACAGTGGATAAGATCTCAAACACTCTTTTCCAGAAACCGGTGAGACTCACGCAGGACCAGAATATGTAAAGCATGTTGCCCACTTGGCCGCATCCGCACCAACAGAGTGGGTCCAGTTGTTTGTAGAACTTGGATAGCCGGTAAGGTGTGAGGTACCATCTGGTGATAATCTTTTGGGACTGTTCCCAGTGGGTCACACACTTAGAGACTCGATAAGTGCTACGTATGGCTGCTCGCCATTGAGCATCTGAAAAAGAGTCTCGGAGCTCCACTTCCCAGGCTAGTATATGATTGGTTTTATGGAAAGACATTTTATCGTGGAGGAGATTATAGAATAGAGATATGCCCTTAGTCTTAGTATGTGGAGAAATGAGGAACTGCCAAATAAGTTAGGAAGAGAGAATGTGGGAGGGGGGTTTTTAGATAGAAAGCTGGATAAGGAATTGTACTGGTATATAGCAGATTTCGGCAAGTCAAATTCTGCCTGGAGCGTTTTGAAATTTTTCAGAGAAGATTGGTCGTATAGTTGGGATATGTAATTTATACCGGCCGAGGAGAATTTAGCTAGAGATGTATAGGGGAGAAGGGCGGAAAGAATTTGCAGAGGGAGCTTATTGTGGTACCGTGGGTGTCCCTAGAGGGACAGGAGTTCAGTAGTCTCCAAGCCTTGATCGAAGCTTGTGTGGTTGCGGGAAGGGACGATAATGGGAGGGGTTTCCAGAGGTCTGCTAGGGACAGGTTGTGTAGGTTTGTGGAGTTGGATAGTGAGGATTCTATGAGCACCCACGGGGAGGATCGAGAGTGTGGAAACCACTGTCTCAAAGGGGCTAGGTGAGCTGCAGTACAATAGTCCTCTAGGTCTGGGAGGCCTAGGCCACCCACAGATTTATGGCGGGTCATATGCGTATAGTTACATCTGGCACGTTTCTTTTGCCAGACCAGGCCACGGAGGAGCTTGGATAGTGTTTTTACATAAGTTGTGGGGATGTGGATCAGGAGAGTGTGAAAAATATAAAAGATTTTAGGGAGACATATCATTTTAAAGGCAGCTATTCTGCCCGCACATGAGATTTTGGTTTGTGATATTTTTTGTGTATCGCTAGAGATGGCCGCTATTAGGGATTGCAAGTTCAATGGGACTAAGGACGAAGTCGGGTAAGAGAGTTTCAGTCTTAGGTAGGATATGTCCCGGTTCGTCCATGTATAGGGAAGAGTGCTCTGTAAGTGTGAGAGTGTGGAGGAGTGCACGCCCATATTGAGTATGAGGGACTTACTGAAGTTCACTTTATAGTAGGATATGTTGCTAAAGGTTTGGAGTACTTCATTTGCTGCTGGGAGGGAAACAATTGGGTTCATGAGGCTAAGGATCACGTCGTCGGCAAAGAGGGTGATTAAGTGATGGGATTGGTGGAATTTAAAGCCACAGATTAAAGGGTGTTCACGGATAGATGTGGCTAGGGGTTCAATAAATAAATTGAAGATGAGGGGGGATAAGGGGCAGCCCTGGCGGGTGCCATTGGTAATTGGGAAGGACTTAGAGAGTAACCCTGAGGAAAGGACTTTAGCTGACGGGGACGAGTACAGTGCCAATATGGCTGAAAGAATTGGACCAGAGAAGCCAAACTTGTCCAATACTGCTTTCATATAACCCTAGTGGATGTGGTCGAATGCCTTCTCTGTGTCTATGGAGAGAAGCAAAGAAGGCATCCGAGTGCGTTCCGCCTGGTGGATTTGATTAATCACTCTTCTGGTGGCGTCAGGGGCTTGCCTCCCCTTGACAAATCCCATTTGTTTGGGACCAACCAAGTCTGGTAGCACCGAGGCCTATCTGTTCACCAGAAGTTTAGCGTAAAGTTTAACGTCTGCCTTCAACAGGGAAATAGGATGAAAATTGGCCGGGGTGGTGGGGGGTTTACCGGGTTTAGGGAGAGTAGTGATATGGGCCTGCAACATTTCTGGAGGGAAACATTGGGCATCAATGGTGGCTGAGAACAGTTTGAGGATGTGTGGAGACAGCAACTCATCGAGAGAACTGTAATATTCATTAGGAAGACCGTCTGGGCCTGGGGATTTGTTAAGGGGAAGGGAATTAATGGTGCGTGTTAGCTCTTGCTGGGTGATGGGGCCATTAGGGAAGGAAGAGGCTGCATGAGTGAGCACAGGGAGCTTAATATGGCAAAGAAAATTTGCTATGTCTGGGTCTGAGGGCTGTGGGGTGTCCGTATCATTCTTCAGGTTATAGAGAGAACCATAATAGTCAGCAAAAGCATCCGCGATAGCTTGGGGGTGGAGGAGGTTAGCGCCAGTATGTGGATGTGTGATGGACGTGATTCTAGTTCTGGTCCTTCGCGCATTCAGGCGGGAAGCAAGAAACTTCCCCGCCTTGTTATGTGAGGTGTAGTACTGAAGGCGAAGACGCGCCATCGATTTGTCATGTTTCTCCCAGAGGAGTCTGCAGAGTTCCAATCTAAGGGACATCAATTTGGATAAGTGTGTTTGGGAAGAGGATTGTTTGTGTAGTGCATCCAAGGTCTGAATCTCGGTCAACAGGTTGGTCAATTTAGATGTAAAGCGCTTTTTCATCTTAGACTCGAGTTGGATTAGGAGACCTCTGGCGTATGCTTTATGGGTTGTCCACAGCAGGGTTGGGGAGATATCTGGAGTGTCGTTGAAGGCAAATAATTCTTTCAGATATTTTGAGAGGGAAGTCAGGGAGTCTGGGTCTGTCAGGAGGGAATTGTTACAGCGCCATATGTATGACGTGGGAGTAGTGGGACCAGATGTGACAGTCATATGTATAGCAGCATGGTCTGACCACGTTATGGGGGATATTGACACATCAGTAACAGTCTGGAGTGTAGGCAGATCAACCAAGAACATATCTATACTAGAATAAGAACCGTGTCTCAGGGAGAAATATGTGTAGTCTCGTTCTTCAACGTGATGGTAGCGCCACACATCATGCACCTCCTCTTTGTTGATGAGAGAAGCAAGGGTAGGAAGAAGAGATGGCTTCTTGTTGGAGGAGTCTAGATTGTGGTCTACCACCAGGTTGAAGTCGCCACATACGATCAACCTTCCTTTTTTTACTTTATTGATTTTAACCCAGAGTTTACGCAGAAAGCGCAATTGTTGAGTGTTAGGAGCATACACATTAACAATAGTATATGGGCAATTGTCTAGAAGACACACCAGTATCACATATCTACCGTCTGTGTCTGTCACCACCTGGGAGGCAGTGAAGGAGACAGAAACTGCTATCGCTAGTAAGACCCCCCTTTTTTTGGCAGGGGCCGATGATAAAAAGACGTGTGGATATTTCACATGTTGGCACTTGGGGGTTCGATCACTCTGGAAGTGCATCTCCTGTGCAGCAACTATGTCTGCTTTGGAGAGGACAGCTTCCGACCAAAGGGAGAACCGCTTTATGGGGTGATTTAACCCCTTCACATTAAGAGATAAACACTGCAGGGGCATGGTGATACATTAGATAGTGTGTGATAAGCACTTCTACAGGCAACAGTGAAACCAGGTGAATGATCGAGTAGACAATGTTGAAACCAAAGGAGTGTAGACACCTTTGTGTAAGTATGAGGAATCTAGAAATTGGACACTTACATAGTCCATCAGGGTAGATATGAGCAACGGACAGTTCAGCAAGTAGGTAAGTTGTGTGAAACTCTGAAGCCTGTCGGTGGGGTAAGGCCAGTAGTCCTGTATGCGACTTCATTGGAACATGAATATGGGGGATAGTTACACTGCAAGAAAAGGTGTTACGAGAAGACAAAGAGATCCAGCAGTACCAAAAAACAAAAACAGAAAATAAAGTGCATAAAAAAACATGGTCCGCTAGGACCAAGTGAGCAACAAGGGCTGCAAAGCCTGCGGGGGACAGAGTACAATAGAAGACACCCTGTTACCTGAGAGGGGCCCGGTGTTCCCGGATAAGTAGTCCGGTGCGTCCCCTAAGTGTGGTTGTGTGAGGTTCTAGACCTCCTGGAAATGACATGCCAGTCCTGTTGTAAAAAAGCTGGGGCCTTGTGGGCATGAGACGGGTTCGGAGAGTCTGGCACAATCCCCCACTGGTGGGGTATTTCCACTTGTACACGATGCGGTTGTTTCTCAATGCTTTTGTGATGGAGTTCAAGTTGCGGCGAAGCTGCAAAGTGTGTTGAGAGTAGTCCCGGAGGACTTGCAGTGGAGCGGCCTGGTCTGGGAGGTGGTCTTTGCGGTGAAAGGCCTCTAGTATGTTTTCCTTCACTTGGAAAAAGTGAATGCGCATAAGCACATCGCGTGGGACCTCTTGCGGGAGGAATGATGGTTTTGGAATGTGGTGAATGCTATCTATCGTCAAGTCGGAACTTTATAGGTCAGGGAGGACTTTTTTGAAGAGGTCTTTGACATAATGAGGCAACTGGTTAGGCGTTACTGATTCGGGGATCCCCCTAATTTTCAGATTGTTGCGCCTCGACCTGTCCTCGAGGTCTGCTAGTTTAGCTTGCACCGGATGCATGTCCTCTTGGTATAATGCATGTGAGTCAACCAGAGCGTTATATGAGGAAGTAAATTCACCCATCTTGTTCTCCACAGTGTGTACCCTCTCTCCTAAATCAGTGATTTCTCTTTGGCAGCGAGCCATGGCATTAATGATGTTGGCATGCAGGAAAGGAATGGAGCATGGTTAACATGTCCTTGATGGTGGTGTCAGATACAGGCTGCCCAGTGGTCTGGAAAGAGGAAAAGAGGTCTGGAACTGGAGGGATGGGCTGGGGAGGGTGCTGGTCAGAGCTCACCTCCATCATCAGTGCTGATTGTGCAGCATGTCTGGTGTCCATCCTAGGCCTCTACTTGGCCGGGCTCTGTGTTGAAGGAGTAGGCGGTGAGGAATCACCAAAGCGGTGTTGCGGACCTCCCAGAGACATGGATGTCTCGTGCAGCAGCGTGGGATGACCAGGATCCGGCTCGGTACGTGCAGGGGCGGTGGCCACCAGATGGAGACAGGCGCGGTTGTGGTCTTTGTCTCCGCCGCCATTTTGGCGGCGGGGAAAAAGTTGGAGAGTTTCCGCACCTGAGATGCATCGTGGCGACGTCTCTGTTGAGACATCTTGTGGCCAGGGTATTCCGCCGTCTAAATTGGGGTTTCAGGTGGCTCAGGAGGCGCTGTGGATAGGCGTAGATGTTGCGGTAGCCGGGAACACAAAGGAGCACTCAGATCAGGCGGCCATATCGTTCAGCGGTCGCCACGCCCCCCCCCAGCAAGTCTCTAAAAGTTTAATTGATAACATTATGGAAAATCCACAAGGAATTCATTTGCTTGGCTTTGTAAATTCTATGCAACAATACAAGATTTGGATATGATACTACAAATAATGATTTTTTTTAAAAACATTTCAAATACAATATTACAATACAATAGAATATTACTATATTATGTGTGAATTCTTCCCTGGCAGGATTGCTTCATCATGCAAGTATCTATTCCCCCCCCCCCTTCCCATGACTGATGATTTAAGGATTGGTGGGAGGATGATCAGTAAGCAGCAGGAGAGATACAAAGAACAGAGATCTACAGAATAAATTTGGCAGAGGCAGGGAGATGCTTGAGCCACGGTATAGCTTCCTCTATGCCAAGCCCTTGTAGAACAAATCTTGTGAGTCTAGCAGTCAGAGGCAGCACTGCCTTGGATATTTCACTACAGATATACAACCATTAAGCTACAGAACAGGAGTGGCTAGGCACATTTTATGTAAGTCCACGTTAAGCCTTTTTCCATTATTTGGGATGGTTTTATTTTGCCATTGACTTGACTGGAAATTAGATTGGCTACGTTTCCTGCAGCACTTTGCATCATTGCCCCCTACACTGCCTAAATAACCATACTCTACATAACAGAATTTCAGTTTACAGAGAAGATATAAGTGTACCACCCATTATGTTCCTGAATCTGATAAGTCCTTACTTTCAAGTGACAGAATCACTAAATCATAGCATTGCAGCATGACATGCATCATATCTTGTAATACAATGTTCTGTAGATGCTTATTTTAGGAAAAGAGACTACTAAGCTCTGTTAAAATTGGGCAGTGCAAATCATAATGACCTAGAAAGACATTGATTACATAGATGTGTGAACTGTAGAAAGATCATTGCACAGATGCAAGCATTACTGTTTATTACAGTGATGTACTACACAAGGGTAGAAAGGTATGAATTAACTTATAACAATTTTAATTAAGTTTAAATTGATTTCTAAGAAGATAAATGGTTCCATTATTGCTTCTCACGCAGAGCACCTTGGCTGGGAATTAAACATCAGTGAGAACTTCCTGACAGTTCACTGATACTCGCAGATTTATATTTCATTTTCCTGCTGAATATTTGCAGTTTTATTTATGTGTGTAAACAAGTGAGGCAGGCCTACTCGCTTCCAGAGCTCTTGACTTGATTCCTACCATCACACAGAAAGATTATTTAAACAAATTGTCAGGTTGATGTGTGCAGCTTTATTGTGCTAGTGCTTATAAAGGTTTTGCTGAGATGAAAAAATTACAAGAAGGAAGCATAAGGCTAGAAGGGGCAAACACACAGTTTGAATAACAAAATGATGCTGTGCTATTGAATGAGTATTGTATCTAATCTAATCTGCACAAAAAAAAAAACTGGAATGCCCATGGAAGACTGTAATGCTGACAATACACTTGGCAATTTTCAGGCAATTTCAACCCCTTTTAAGAATCTTTAGATTGCAAAACTACCAAACAAATTCAGACAACCCAATATCAACATTTTTTGTTTTACAGTTTTGATACCAAATATTGGTAGCAGGTGGCCTTGATACTATAGGTTAATATGTCAAACGAAAGCTGGTGAACAATGTCTGTGCATATAGCCAGCACTTGCCAGAGATATGCATTTTTTTTTATCTCCATTCCTACTATAATCCTATATACAGGATGATGCTGTGGTTTTATTTCCTGACCTGCCCATCCTATAGAAAAAAGGATGACCTTTTATCACTTATGCTTAAAAAAGCCTGTTTGCTGGAGTTCAGAAGGAAGATGCTGTCACAGTTTTGCATATTTAGTAATACAATTAGCAAATATATGATCTCCTATCAAAAGTGAAATGAGTTATGTTGCTTTAGGAGGCTTAACTCTCAAAAACCAAAACCTTTTGTTTAGTGTTGGATTTATTAGATTGGGGAATAGTTAGAACTTCTTACAGGTTTGAATTTCTGTTTGTGCCCCACTTCTTCTCCTGGTAAACACATTGCGACTGTTTGACTAAAAAAAATCTTAAGACTGTCCACATAATAAATTGTGTAAAGGTTTATTTCAAATATCTATTTTAAACTCCTTTAGTAAAAAAGATTTAATTTGTGAAGACTATTGAAGTCTTCACTATCAAAGTCTATATGTAAAGAAGCCTCAATAGATTCACTTCAAATGCCCAACCACACGCAGATGAAATAAGTAAACATGAATTGCTGCTAACATGATTGGATAATTGAAGTGGATATTCATATAAATTATGTGAAAATTCTCAGCTGCTTTTCTAAACAACCTCTGGGTTTCAGATAGGTAGTAAAGGAAATCGCCTAAACAGAACCCAAGGGGCATATTTATAAAGCAGTGAATGTAACATTAAGATATGTTTAATCCCTGTAATTTGAAACACAACAAAAACAGGAAGATTCACCTAAAGAGAATATTTGTTTTGGTCCTATTTACTATTTTAGGAATATGTTCCTATAGACAGCTATAAAATTGGAATGCGTTTTTGTTCTTCCTCAATTCCCTACAAAATTAACAGGAGGTCTTCTCACACGGGACAAAGCTGTCACACTGTAAACCTTCACCACTATTCAAAAATATCAAGGTGTGAGTAGGGAAAGAAACCCTACAAAGAAAGCTGGACAATGGCTCAAGGTGTCTGAGCCAAAAAACAAGAAAAATCAGAAAAAAAGGAGGGAAGGAAGAAAAAGGAAACAGGAAAGGTAAAGGAAGAAAACGTGATAAGAACAGGAGGGGGGGAAGAGGGGGGAGAAAAGGATGGGGGGGGAGGGAAGGGAAGATATGGGAAACGGAGAAGAGGGGTGAATGGGAGTAGAAAGGAGGGGAGCAAATCAAAGAAAAAGAAGGGGGAAAAAAACAAAAAGGGAAAAAATAAAACAATTAGGATGAAAAAATAGAAAAAAGGGAGTCTAGATGAAAAGAAATGGAGGGCTGGTGGGATTTTTTAGGTACCATAGAGCATGAAATAACAACATATATAAAATAAAATTGTTTATTTATACAAGTTAAAAACAGATATGGAAAAACACATGTACTATACATATATAAAGCAAGCTGTAGTACAATACAAAGGTACAAAAAATAGGCAATATGTAATATACAACTCATCCGATGTGCAATGTCATCGGAGATTAACCCAACATGTTTCGCAGCCTCTAGGGGGCCGCTTCTTCAGGGGTCTATGTCATAGTTTACAATTTAAGCCTTTATTGACCTTAAATTTAAAGGTTTTGACTTTATTAACACCATGTTACAGGTGCTGTAATAATAATCTGTGCATCTTTCTACAACACATTTGCAAGGAGTCCTAGGTAAGTATTTTAGAAAAAAAAAAATGAAACTCATACTATAGGAAAACCTCTAATTTGACTAATGGCAAGGGGAAATAGACAGTAATAAAAAAAAAAAAAAAAAAAAAACATTAGGGGCTCTGCATCTTAACCTATTTCATCCAAATATTATTGAAAAAATATTGCTGTTTGAATGAAGTTATTCCTTCATTGGAGAAATAATTGTGTATTTTAGTGGTATTTTACTTTAAAATATATATATTTTTTTAGAAATATGAAATACATTGTTTCATGTAACAACTGTCTCCATTATGACAATCAATTCTGTTTCTGCAAGAGGTAAATTTGCTATTCTGTAAAATAGGACATGAGAAACCTGGTAAACCTATGCTGTATATTAGTAATACATTGCTACATTATGAGAGTACCTTCTGCTGTCCTCTATTTCCTGTTTATTTGCTCAATAGTCTGCTTCCTCCAAAACAGCAAATATTTATCTGCCGTATTTGGCACTTTATCCATTTGGTACAGAATGTTTGACATATTTGTACTTCTACAAAATATAATTGAAATGGCTTGCCTATTTAATTTGGGAAATGCTTGCAGTAGTGGCAAAGCACAAAATTTGTACTTTGAATAAAATAGATCTGCAGTGAACTTTGCATCCTGCCTGTTCCAATGTACATTTTAAAATGTTAATAGTGGGATCAGATTAAAAAGATTTCTATGCAGTAACTGGGATTCCCAATGTCATTAGCATCATAGACTATACCTACGTGCCTTTTTTGCCCCCTCTCATAAAGTTTACTGTAACAGGAAGGGGTATCACTCTCTAAGCTCTGCAATGCAAATATGTTCATCAGAAATGTGGTCATCGGCTTCCCAGGATCTGTCCACAATGTCCATATATTAAGGCAATCAAGGCTCTACCACCATTTTGACACTAACAGAATAAACACAGACTGGATTCTTGGCATATTTTGAGCTTTAAAGATATTTTGGTATTTGGTCGTTGTTGCACCATGTTTCCCAGGATATATAACCACTTATATATAGTACAGATGAGATTTACATATATTTTTACATGCTTTTGGCTTTGGATATTATCTTATATTTTTGGACATTGGGATAGGATTAGATCGTGGGACCCATGAAGTACCGGTATACATTTGTGGTGTGGACATATCCATGGAGATTTTACTGTATTTTTTCATATTTTTCTTTTTTTTTTGTAAGGTTCTGGTTTTTATAGTTTCTTTCTTTTTATTAACACACACTTTTTATACACTTTGTGTATGGATAATAAGTATCTACAGTAGATATTCTTTTGTTGTTTTTGTTGTTTTTCATTATTTTTTTTCATTATTTTTTTTTGTTTTTCATTATTACAATTTTTACACGTCTTGTATAGACACATAGTAAGAATTGAGGTTTGGTTACAAACGTATTTTCTTAGTAGAAATCAGTGTGTGTTTCTAAAAGAACAATAAATGGAAGACAAAGGGCATATTCAATTACTGGTGCATTTCACCTGCAACTAGTTGTTGATAATTGGATAATTATGACATGTGAACTCTACATAATTTTTCGCTTCAGTTTGAATTTTTATGGTTTCGACAAAGCACCAATAGTCATGTAAAACGCGTCATCCTTTTGTCCCCTGCTTCATGCCTGTGACATCCTGTTATTGTTTTTTTTATTTCTCCAAAAAATGTCTATTGCATCCCATGGGAAGTGCAGCCATTCCTCGTTCATTTGTTCATGAAAACAGCTGCAGTTAAAGCCTGGCAAAGCATCAGAAAGGAGGACACCCAGTCTTTGGTAATGGCCATGGGTTCCAGACTTCAGGCAGTCATTTCCAGTAAAGGATTCTCTTCAAAATATTAAAAATGAACATTTTATTTATTATTATATTCATTTGTCCAATTACATTTGAGGCCCTGAAAATGGGGGGACTGTATAAAAATGTTTGCAGTTCCTAAAATTTGTACTTGATAGTTAGGTTCAACCCATTGAATTAAAGCTGAAAGTCTGCACTTCTACTTCATTTGAATGGTTTTGTTTTAATTTTATTCTGGTAACATACAGAGCCAAAAGTATGAAAATTGTGCCTGTGTCCAAAAATAAATGGACTTAACTGTATGTTCATATGTTATACTTGTTAGATAATGAGTTTAACATACTCCTGTGTTCACTCTTCCCACCTTGCACGCAAAATAACACAGCAGATTTTTAGCCTTGGCCAAATAAAATAGCTAAACTAGATCCTCAACCTGGTGTAACCATTTCCAACTAAAGCCACTTTACATATAGCCTAAGGTCTTCCCATTATAATCAAGTTCAGCAATGAAAAACAAAATGTAGGGTAGAAATGTTCCTGTTATTACCCACCCGTCATGATATACTATTGCTGTTTTAAAAATGTCATGTTCAAACTGTATTGTGGTGATTCAGGCTATCCTTGTCTGCCCTGGCTGCTAACACCAATCTTGAGGTACTCAACATTTTCGGAATCTTGCTACAATTCAGAAATAACTAAGACAAGACATGTCATTAAGTGGACCTTTTGGGTTCTTAAAAGCAGGTTTCCCTGTATTTCACTATCTGCTGGTTTTCTGCGCCATAACCCTGAAAAAGTTGGTGACATATTTTTAGTCTGCTGCATCCTTCATTACTTAGCCCATTAAGCAGGATTGCTTCTGAATATTACATTTCAAGACACCAATAAGAACCCTATTCCACCAATCCCAGAATCCTAGTATGATGAGTGTGGCCATCAAGTCCGACACCGATACATTATATACCAAATCGTACTCGCAAAACAAGCCAAACAAGCCACCCGCTATATAATTGAAACACACAAGTAAAATTGGACAACACACGTTTAATTTTTTTATGGCATCCTCTTTATCCTTCCCTCCTCTTTATTTTAACTGAGTGTAATGCGTCGTGTTTGTTAATTTTTATTTAAGTCAGTAGCTGTTTTGGCGTTATCAAAGAACAAACCACCTTCTTTTACCATGACTCTTAACTAGGGTTGAGCGAACACCTAGATGTCCGTGTTCGACGGGTTCGGCCGAACTTTAAAAAAAAGTCCGGGTCCGTGTCCCGGACTTTTACCGAACTTTTCCCGGACACCGAACCCCATTGAAGTCAATGGGGACCCGAACTTTAAGGCACTAAAATGGCTCTAAAACACCAAAGGAAAGGGCTAGAGTGCTGCAAATGGCAGCAAAACGTAATTAAGAGCATGGCAAGTGCTCTGCAAACAAATGTGGATAGGGAAATAACTTAAAACAACAAAAAAGAAACAGAAAAATAAAACAATGTTCTTCTTCATCTCTGAAGGACGAGGCCCATATGGAGTAGGAGGGAGGTTGAGGTGGTGGTGGATGTGGCGGTGACATAGGCGTGCGCACAGGGTGTGCTGGGTGTGCCTGGGCACACCCTAATCACCTAGGGCACATAGCATTGCCAGTGAGGAGATGGGAAAGATCTCCCTGGGACCTGCTCTGCTCTATTTCTCCTTGCCTACAGGTACATGGCCCCGATACATTACTCTCCCTGCTGGCAAACACATGCATGTGTATTTCAACTTTGGGGTGCACACCTTAATGCAATAGGCTGCGCACACCTATGGGCGGTGTAGGTGGAAGCGGCGGTGGAGGAGGACCAGGGCCGGATTAACAGCATCATGGGCTTGGTGCTGAGGATTTTGAAGGGCCTTAAGGGCCGTGCCTTGCCATGCACCCAGAGGAGGAAGGGTGCAGCCATGCATGCCTAATTCAACATGGGATGCTGTCTCTGAAGCCCATAAACACATCCATGCATCGCCAACTGTCCCTCCTTGTCCGGCCTTCACGCTGTGTGGGGAGGTTCTGAGGGTGCTGCCTGGGGAAGCGAGCATAGAAGCCAGACTTCTGTGTTTACAAGTGACAGAAGAGCGGTAACAGTGAATATGGCCAACCCGGGGCCTATATAAAAGGTAGGGGCCTGGAGCTGCAGCTCCAATAGCCCCTACATTAATCTGGCCCTGAGGAGGAGGACGAGGTAGCCAACACTGCTTCTTTTCAAAAATTTTAAATGAGGGTACACCCCAAAAGAGTGAGAAAGAGCAAAAATGGAACAATGGGTGGGTAAGGTCGGTATCCATTGCTATTCTGCATAAGGTACGGAAAAGTCCCGTGGGATCCATGCCTGGTTCATTTTAATGAACGTGAGCTTGTCCACATTGTCTCTGGACAGGCGGCTGCGCTTGTCTGTTATAACGCCCCCAGCCGTGCTAAATACCCGTTCAGATAATACACTGGCTGCAGGGCACGCCAGCACCTCCAAGGCGTAAAGGGCAAGCTCAGGCCATGTGCCCAATTTGGAGACCCAGAAGTTGAAGGGGGCAGACCCGTCATTCACTACATGTAGGCGTGTGCACACATACTGCTCCACCATGTTGGTAAAATGCTGCCTCCTGCTAAGACGTTCCATCTGAGCTGCTGGTGCTGCTGTTTGTTGTGGCGTGCTGACAAAGCTTTTCCACATTTCGGCCATGCTAACCCTGCCTTCTGAGGTGCTGGCGGTGCCCTGGTTGCGTTGGCGACCTCCTCCTCCTCTGCCTTGTGCTTCCACTGTGGCCCCGCTGTCAGATGGGAATGCCAGCAGCATGGCGTCTACCAGCGTGCGCTTGTACTCGCGCATCTTGCGATCGCGCTCCAGTGAGTGAATTAAGGACGGTACGTTGTCCTTGTAACGGGGATCCAGCAGCGTGGCCACCCAGTAATCAGCACAAGTTAGAATGTGGGCAACTCGGCGGTCGTTGTGGAGACACTGCAGCATGTAATCGCTCATGTGTGCCAGGCTGCCCAGAGGCGACGAAAGGCTGTCCTCTGTGGGAGGTGTATCGTCCGTGTCCTCTGTATCCCCCCAGCCACGCACCAGTGATGGCCATGAGCTGGCCTGGGTGCCACCCTGCTGTGAACATGGTTCCATCTCCTCCTCCAGCTCCTCCTCCTCCTCATCCTCCTCATCCTCCAGAACTGTGCCCCTGCTGGACAATTGCGTCCCTGGCGTTTGCGTGTGCAGGAACCCACCCTCGGAGCCCCTTGCGAATGACTGCCCTGAAAGCCTTGGAAATGTTACCTCTTCATCCTCCTCCTCCTCCTCATCCTGTGCCACATCCTCTTCCATCATCGCCCGAATTGTTTTTTCAAGGAGGCATAGAAGTGGGATAGTTAAGCTGAGAACGGCGTCATTGCCACTGGCCATGTTGGTGGAGTACTCAAAACAGCGCAACAAGGCACACAGGTCTCGCATGGAGGCCCAGTTATTGGTGGTGAAGTGGTGCTGTTCCGCAGAGCGACTCACGCGTGCGTGCTGCAGCTGAAACTCCACTATGGCCTGCTGCTGCTCGCACAGTCTTTCCAGCATGTGCAAGGTGGAGTTCCACCTTGTGGGCACGTCACATATGAGGCGGTGAGCGGTAAGGCCGAAGTTACGCTGCAGCGCTGCCAGGCGAGCAGCAGCAGGGTGAGAACGCCGAAAGTGCGCACAAACGGCCCGCACTTTCTGCAGCAGCTCTGACATATCGGGGTAGTTTTTAAGGAACCTCTGCACCACCAAATTCAGCACATGCGCCAGGCAAGGGATGTGCGTCAAACCGGCTAGGCCCAGAGCTGCTATGAGATTTCGCCCGTTATCACACACCACCAGGCCGGGCTTGAGGCTCGCTGGCAGCAACCACTCATTTGTCTGCTGTTCCATGCTCCTCCACAACTCCTGCGCGGTGTGTGGTTTGTCCCCCAAACAGGCAAGTTGTAAAACTGCCTGCTGTCGTTTACCCCTGGCCGTGCTGAAGTTGGTGGTGAAGGTGTTACGCTGTCCGGATGAGGAGGCGGTAGAGGATGAGGAAGCGGAGTAGGAGGAGTTACGAACAGGAGGCAAACTGAAGCGCCCTGCAATCCTCGGTGGTGGAAGGACATGCGCCAAATTGCTATCCGCCTCAGGCCCATCCGCCACTGCATTTACCCAGTGTGCCGTTAGGGAGATATAACGCCCCTGACCGTGCTTACTGGTCCACGTATCCGTAGTTAGGTGGACCTTGGCACAGATGGCGTTGCGCAGTGCACACCTGATATTTTCCCCCACTTGGTTGTGCAGGGAAGGGATGGCTTGCCTGGAAAAGTAGTGGCGGCTGGGCACGACGTACTGTGGGACAGCCACCGACATAAGGTTTTTAAAACTGTGCGTCTCCACCAGACGGAATGACAGCATTTCAAAGGCCAATAATTTTGAAATGCTGGCATTCAGGGCCAGGGATCGCGGGTGGGTAGGGGGGTACTTCCTCTTCCTCTCAAGTGTTTGGGAGATGGAAAGCTGAACGCTTCCACGGGACATTGTGGAGATGGTTGTTGGTGACCCAGGTGGTGGTGTTGCTGACAGATCGTCTGTTTGCGGGGTGGCAGGTGCCGGTATCACTACAGATGTGGCTGGAGCGGCCGAGACTGCAGCAGAAGAGGAAGCAGGATGAGCCAGAGACGTTTCTTGGTTTTGAAGGTGTGTACTCCACTGCAGCTCGTGCTTTGCACTTAGATGCCTGATCATGCAGGTTGTGCTCAGGTTGAGAAGGTTCATGCCTCGCTTCAAGCTCTGATTGCACAGGGTGCAAACCACTCGTGTCCTGTCATCAGCACATTTTCTAAAGAACTTCCACGCTAGAGAACTCCTTTGAGCTGACTTTGGTGCGCTCGTTCCCTTGCTGCGTTGGGCAGTAGCGGGCGTAGTGTCTAGGGCACGGCCGCTCCGCTTCTGCACCCTGCTCCCTCTTCTGCTGTGCTGGTGGCTCTGTGCGACCACCGCCTCTTCCTCCAAACTACTCAGGTCACCTGCATGACGTTCATTCCATGTGGGGTCGAGGACCTCATCGTCCTCCACATCATCTTCCACCCAGTCTTCACCCCTGCCCTCCTTGTCGGTCTCCACAATGCTGAACGCCGCAGCAGTTGGCACCTGCGTTTCGTCATCATCGGAGACGTGCTGCGATGATCCTTGCATGTACTCATCTTGAGAAATAAGTGGTTGGGCATCGCTGCACTCAATCTCTTCCACTTCTGGGGCAGGGCTAGGTGGATGGCCCTGGGAAACCCTGCTGACAGAGTCCTCAAAAAGAATAAGAGACTGCTGTATGGCTTGGGGCTCAGACTGCTGGCCTGATTTGCAAGGGGGTGAGGTGAAAGACGGTTGGACATTGGCTGCAGGTGCCAACTCTGACCTTTCTGCAGTAGACTGGGTGGGAGACAATGTGAAGGAACTGGAGGCACTGTCAGCAGCAAACCAATCTACTATCGCCTCAACTTGTTCTGGCCTCATCACTTCTAGGGGCGTTTGATGCCCTACCAAATACTGATGCAGGTTCTGTCGCCTACTCACACTTGAGGAAGGTGTTTCACTTGTGCGTGTAGCTGGCACAGATCGACCATGTCCTCTCCTTGCAACAGGAGCTCTACCAGCAGCACCACGACCCAGGCCACGGCCCTTATTTGACGGTCTCCTCATATTTCTGTAATTTAAGATCTTGCCCTAGAAAGGTTTTTATTGAATAGCGGAATAGAAAATATGATCCAAAAAAAGTGTATGTATATCACACGTACACAACCACACTAGGCCCCAATTACTATTGTTTGTACCCCTAAAAGGCTAGATGAGGAGTAGGGGGAGTATGGAACAGGCAGCACCCTCAAACCTTCAGAAGTATGAGATGAACCCCAACAACTTGGAAAGGTGGATCTCTCTCACACGTACCGACACAGACTATCCCGCAATTCAATTGATCCTCAAAGGTTTTTATTGAATAGCGGAATAGGAAATATGATCAAAAAAAGTGTATGTATCTCGCACGTACACAACCACACTAGGCCCCAATTACTATTGTTTGTACCCCTAAAAGGCTAGATGAGGAGTAGGGGGGGTATGGAACAGGCAGCACCCTCAAACCTTCAGAAGTATGAGATGAACCCCAACAACTTGGAAAGGTGGATCTCTCTCACACGTACCGACACAGACTATCCCGCAATTCAATTGATCCTCAAAGGTTTTTATTGAATAGCGGAATAGGAAATATGATCAAAAAAAGTGTATGTATCTCGCACGTACACAACCACACTAGGCCCCAATTACTATTGTTTGTACCCCTAAAAGGCTAGATGAGGAGTAGGGGGGTATGGAACAGGCAGCACCCTCAAACCTTCAGAAGTATGAGATGAACCCCAACAACTTGGAAAGGTGGATCTCTCTCACACGTACCGACACAGACTATCCCGCAATTCAATTGATCCTCAAAGGTTTTTATTGAATAGCGGAATAGGAAATATGATCAAAAAAAGTGTATGTATCTCGCACGTACACAACCACACTAGGCCCCAATTACTATTGTTTGTACCCCTAAAAGGCTAGATGAGGAGTAGGGGGGGTATGGAACAGGCAGCACCCTCAAACCTTCAGAAGTATGAGATGAACCCCAACAACTTGGAAAGGTGGATCTCTCTCACACGTACCAACACAGACTATCCCCCAATTTAACTGATCCCCAAAGGTTTTTGATTAAATAGCGGAATAGAAAATATGATCCCAAAAAAGTGTATGTATATCACACGTACACAACCACACTAGGCCCCAATTACTATTGTTTGTACCCCTAAAAGGCTAGGAGTAGGGGGAGTATGGAACAGGCAGCACCCTCAAACCTTCAGAAGTATGAGATGAACCCCAACAACTTGGAAAGGTGGATCTCTCTCACACGTACCAACACAGACTATCCCCCAATTTAACTGATCCCCAAAGGTTTTTGATTAAATAGCGGAATAGAAAATATGATCCCAAAAAAGTGTATGTATATCACACGTACACAACCACACTAGGCCCCAATTACTATTGTTTGTACCCCTAAAAGGCTAGGAGTAGGGGGAGTATGGAACAGGCAGCACCCTCAAACCTTCAGAAGTATGAGATGAACCCCAACAACTTGGAAAGGTGGATCTCTCTCACACGTACCAACACAGACTATCCCCCAATTTAACTGATCCCCAAAGGTTTTTGATTAAATAGCGGAATAGAAAATATGATCCCAAAAAAAGTGTATGTATATCACACGTACACAACCACACTAGGCCCCAATTACTATTGTTTGTACCCCTAAAAGGCTAGGAGTAGGGGGAGTATGGAACAGGCAGCACCCTCAAACCTTCAGAAGTATGAGATGAACCCCAACAACTTGGAAAGGTGGATCTCTCTCACACGTACCAACACAGACTATCCCCCAATTTAACTGATCCCCAGAGGTTTTTGATTAAATAGCGGAATAGAAAATATGATCCCAAAAAAGTGTATGTATATCACACGTACACAACCACACTAGGCCCCAATTACTATTGTTTGTACCCCTAAAAGGCTAGGAGTAGGGGGAGTATGGAACAGGCAGCACCCTCAAACCTTCAGAAGTATGAGATGAACCCCAACAACTTGGAAAGGTGGATCTCTCTCACACGTACCAACACAGACTATCCCCCAATTTAACTGATCCCCAAAGGTTTTTGATTAAATAGCGGAATAGAAAATATGATCCCAAAAAAGTGTATGTATATCACACGTACACAACCACACTAGGCCCCAATTACTATTGTTTGTACCCCTAAAAGGCTAGGAGTAGGGGGAGTATGGAACAGGCAGCACCCTCAAACCTTCAGAAGTATGAGATGAACCCCAACAACTTGGAAAGGTGGATCTCTCTCACACGTACCAACACAGACTATCCCCCAATTTAACTGATCCCCAAAGGTTTTTGATTAAATAGCGGAATAGAAAATATGATCCCAAAAAAGTGTATGTATATCACACGTACACAACCACACTAGGCCCCAATTACTATTGTTTGTACCCCTAAAAGGCTAGGAGTAGGGGGAGTATGGAACAGGCAGCACCCTCAAACCTTCAGAAGTATGAGATGAACCCCAACAACTTGGAAAGGTGGATCTCTCTCACACGTACCAACACAGACTATCCCCCAATTTAACTGATCCCCAAAGGTTTTTGATTAAATAGCGGAATAGAAAATATGATCCCAAAAAAGTGTATGTATATCACACGTACACAACCACACTAGGCCCCAATTACTATTGTTTGTACCCCTAAAAGGCTAGGAGTAGGGGGAGTATGGAACAGGCAGCACCCTCAAACCTTCAGAAGTATGAGATGAACCCCAACAACTTGGAAAGGTGGATCTCTCTCACACGTACCAACACAGACTATCCCCCAATTTAACTGATCCCCAAAGGTTTTTGATTAAATAGCGGAATAGAAAATATGATCCCAAAAAAGTGTATGTATATCACACGTACACAACCACACTAGGCCCCAATTACTATTGTTTGTACCCCTAAAAGGCTAGGAGTAGGGGGAGTATGGAACAGGCAGCACCCTCAAACCTTCAGAAGTATGAGATGAACCCCAACAACTTGGAAAGGTGGATCTCTCTCACACGTACCAACACAGACTATCCCCCAATTTAACTGATCCCCAGAGGTTTTTGATTAAATAGCGGAATAGAAAATATGATCCCAAAAAAGTGTATGTATATCACACGTACACAACCACACTAGGCCCCAATTACTATTGTTTGTACCCCTAAAAGGCTAGGAGTAGGGGGAGTATGGAACAGGCAGCACCCTCAAACCTTCAGAAGTATGAGATGAACCCCAACAACTTGGAAAGGTGGATCTCTCTCACACGTACCAACACAGACTATCCCCCAATTTAACTGATCCCCAAAGGTTTTTGATTAAATAGCGGAATAGAAAATATGATCCCAAAAAAGTGTATGTATATCACACGTACACAACCACACTAGGCCCCAATTACTATTGTTTGTACCCCTAAAAGGCTAGGAGTAGGGGGAGTATGGAACAGGCAGCACCCTCAAACCTTCAGAAGTATGAGATGAACCCCAACAACTTGGAAAGGTGGATCTCTCTCACACGTACCAACACAGACTATCCCCCAATTTAACTGATCCCCAAAGGTTTTTGATTAAATAGCGGAATAGAAAATATGATCCCAAAAAAGTGTATGTATATCACACGTACACAACCACACTAGGCCCCAATTACTATTGTTTGTACCCCTAAAAGGCTAGGAGTAGGGGGAGTATGGAACAGGCAGCACCCTCAAACCTTCAGAAGTATGAGATGAACCCCAACAACTTGGAAAGGTGGATCTCTCTCACACGTACCAACACAGACTATCCCCCAATTTAACTGATCCCCAAAGGTTTTTGATTAAATAGCGGAATAGAAAATATGATCCCAAAAAAGTGTATGTATATCACACGTACACAACCACACTAGGCCCCAATTACTATTGTTTGTACCCCTAAAAGGCTAGGAGTAGGGGGAGTATGGAACAGGCAGCACCCTCAAACCTTCAGAAGTATGAGATGAACCCCAACAACTTGGAAAGGTGGATCTCTCTCACACGTACCAACACAGACTATCCCCCAATTTAACTGATCCCCAAAGGTTTTTGATTAAATAGCGGAATAGAAAATATGATCCCAAAAAAGTGTATGTATATCACACGTACACAACCACACTAGGCCCCAATTACTATTGTTTGTACCCCTAAAAGGCTAGGAGTAGGGGGAGTATGGAACAGGCAGCACCCTCAAACCTTCAGAAGTATGAGATGAACCCCAACAACTTGGAAAGGTGGATCTCTCTCACACGTACCAACACAGACTATCCCCCAATTTAACTGATCCCCAGAGGTTTTTGATTAAATAGCGGAATAGAAAATATGATCCCAAAAAAGTGTATGTATATCACACGTACACAACCACACTAGGCCCCAATTACTATTGTTTGTACCCCTAAAAGGCTAGGAGTAGGGGGAGTATGGAACAGGCAGCACCCTCAAACCTTCAGAAGTATGAGATGAACCCCAACAACTTGGAAAGGTGGATCTCTCTCACACGTACCAACACAGACTATCCCCCAATTTAACTGATCCCCAAAGGTTTTTGATTAAATAGCGGAATAGAAAATATGATCCCAAAAAAGTGTATGTATATCACACGTACACAACCACACTAGGCCCCAATTACTATTGTTTGTACCCCTAAAAGGCTAGGAGTAGGGGGAGTATGGAACAGGCAGCACCCTCAAACCTTCAGAAGTATGAGATGAACCCCAACAACTTGGAAAGGTGGATCTCTCTCACACGTACCAACACAGACTATCCCCCAATTTAACTGATCCCCAAAGGTTTTTGATTAAATAGCGGAATAGAAAATATGATCCCAAAAAAGTGTATGTATATCACACGTACACAACCACACTAGGCCCCAATTACTATTGTTTGTACCCCTAAAAGGCTAGGAGTAGGGGGAGTATGGAACAGGCAGCACCCTCAAACCTTCAGAAGTATGAGATGAACCCCAACAACTTGGAAAGGTGGATCTCTCTCACACGTACCAACACAGACTATCCCCCAATTTAACTGATCCCCAAAGGTTTTTGATTAAATAGCGGAATAGAAAATATGATCCCAAAAAAGTGTATGTATATCACACGTACACAACCACACTAGGCCCCAATTACTATTGTTTGTACCCCTAAAAGGCTAGATGAGGAGTAGGGGGAGTATGGAACAGGCAGCACCCTCAAACCTTCAGAAGTATGAGATTGTGTTCACTGTACCCCACAAAGATTGAGTTCACTGCACCCCACAATGATTGTGTTCACTGCACCCCACAAAGATTGTGTTCACTGCACCTCACAAAGATTGTGTTCACTGTACCCCCCAAAGATTGTGTTCACTGCACCCCACAAAGATTCTGTTCACTGTACCCCACAAAGATTGTGTTCACTGCACCCCAAAAAGATTGTGTTCACTGCACCCCAAAAAGGATGTTGTTCACTGCACCCCAAAAAGGATGTTGTTCACTCCACCCCAAAAAGATTGTGTTCACTGCACCCCACAAAGATTGTGTTCACTGCACCCCAAAAAGATTGTGTTCACTGCACCCCAAAAATGATTTTGTTCACTGCACCCCAAAAAGGATTTTGTTCACTGCACCCCAAAAAGGATGTTGTTCACTCCACCCCAAAAAGATTGTGTTCACTGCACCCCAAAAAGATTGTGTTCACTGCACCCCACAAAGGATTTTGTTCACTGCACCCCAAAAAGATTGTGTTCACTGCACCCCAAAAAGGATGTTGTTCACTGCACCCCAAAAAGGATTTTGTTCACTGCACCCCAAAAAGATTGTGTTCACTGCACCCCACAAAGGATTTTGTTCACTGCACCCCACAAAGATTGTGTTCACTGCACACCAAAAAGGATTGTGTTCACTGCACCCCAAAAAGATTTTGTTCACTGCACCCCAAAAAGATTGTGTTCACTGCAGCCCAAAAAGATTGTGTTCACTGCAGCCCAAAAAGATTGTGTTCACTGCAGCCCAAAAAGATTGTGTTCACTGCAGCCCAAAAAGATTGTGTTCACTGCAGCCCAAAAAGATTGTGTTCACTGCAGCTCACACACAGAAAAATGGATGTGGATCACTGACACCTGCCTATCTCCAATCCCACACCACACAGCAATATCGATTGTAGTTTGTAGAACACAGTTTCCCTAAAATTCAGCAGACTCTGTCCCTAACAGGATTGAGAAGAGATCGTAGATCAGGATTGAGTGCAGACCCCACCCCCCACACAGCAATATCGATTGTAGTTTGTAGAAGACACTGACCCTATAATTCAGCAGACTCTATCCCTAAAATGCCTACAACTCGCCCTGCCTAAACACTCCGACCTGTCCCTCAATTCTATCCGGACACAAATGGTTTTTTCCTGCCTATCTTTCCCTAATCAGCAGCCAGCACGTTGATGTGTGCTCTGTCCCTGAATCTAAGCAGCATAATGACGCCGCTGCGGCTGCCTCGAACTTATAAAGACTTGGTCACATGCTTCAGACGGCCAATCACAGCTACTGAGACATTTGCAGGCATGGCTGGGATGGCTTAAGGCACACCAGTTAAACGATTGTTGATTGGCTGTTGAAAGCCCGCCATGAAAAGAGCGCCAAAGCATGCAAAACCCGGAAATAAAACGACCGAACACGGATTTTTACCCGAACATACAGTAAAGTGTCCGTGTCCGTGTTCGGGTACAAAAAATCCAATTATTCGGTACGAACACGAATAATACAGTCCGTGTTCGCTCAACACTACTCTTAACCCCTTGGCGCCGGTGCCTTCTGGCCCTTTAAGGGGTTTCAAATGCTGGGAGGCAGGGCAGGTGGGGTTTCTGACCATGTGACTGCCGTGAGTGGCTGTCACAGTGGTCACATGATTGGAAAGCTTCCGATCTCTAGTATGCATCGGGAGCTTTCCGATAGCTGCTGGTTACCAAGCTTACTCAGCATGGTAAGTTGTTTTAACAGTGCTGCATATATGGGGCCACTCAGTGTTAAGGCCCTCCCACTGACCATCCGCATATATGCATGTGATGGGCGTCAAGGGGATGAAGATCACAAAGACGTCTTTTAACATCCTGAAAATGTCTGTTTTGTTCCTGAACATCAATAGAAAAGTCTAGAAACAATAACATTTTTGAACCACCAATTTGTAAATCATTTTTATTCCTTGCTTGGTGAAAAATGGTGTCTTGATCCTTATAATTAATGAGTTTAATTACAAATGCTATGGCGGGGGGGGGGGGGTGCCAGGAGATGGTGGATGAAAGGGAACTGTATGAGCTCATTCTACCACACGCGACAAAGCATCTTTTCCACATGTATTGTGTAACCATTTTGCAATATATTGGACCAGATCTCTCTCTTCAACCTTCTCTGGTATATCCCAAATTCGTAGATTATTGATTATAGGATGATTCTTAAGATCATCTAATTTGGTAGCATGCAGCATTGTAGCATGATTTAAAACAGCTAAATCCCTTTAAGCAGGTGCTATAGAGTCCTCTAGATCCCCAACTGTACCCTCCAGAGCGCCTGTTAGTTCCCTTATTTTCTGCATATTATTCTGGAGAAGAGACAGGGCCTCTTAAATACCAGACAACTGAGACTGTAGAGAAGAGTTACCTTTAGTAAGTGCAGATAACACATCAGATAATGTTGGTTCCAACAAACCCAGAGGATTAAGCAACCGCTGCAAACCCTCAACTGCTATGACTTCCACTCCCCCATGACTACTTAGTTCTATGAACAGTAGACCTGATCAGGTGCAGGATCCATAGCTGAGGCTACTCTTGTTGCTACAGCACAATCATTTTTTAATTTATGCTCAATGTTCTCAGTATCCTTTGCAGAGGAGCAAGCCTAGCAGCCACCTCCCTTTGTTTGTCCCACTGTTGTAGTTTAGCAGTGAAAACTGATAAGTCAGCCCCATCCTGAACTTGAGTTTTGTGGTCTGGGTCACCCAACCCCTCTTTGTTGGGTTTGCACCTGGTCATTTTCCAGCAAATATTTAAAAGTATTTAACAGACCCCAATGAACCTTGACAGATCCTCACTGTCTTTACTATGCCAAAATGTATGCCATATATTCCCTGGGTAGCTCAAGATTTCAACATACAGTCAAGGCAGGAGACCCAATATCCACAGTATCCACAGGGCCAGCACACTAATCACACAAAAACACTGCTGCAAACAGTCTAGTTCAAACTTCAGGGATGGATGCAAGGAAGGATGGATGTATGGATGCAGGAATGTATATAAAGATGGATGCAGGAAAGGATGGACACAAGGATGGATGCAGGGATGGATAAATGCAGAGTTGCAGGGATGAGTGCAGGAATATTCAAGGCAGCCACACTGCTTACTCTTTTTAGCATCCCTGCTATATCCTGGAGCATGAGGACATGGTATGCCACACTCCAGACAGTCAGTAGGATTACAGGCTCAGCACACTCATAGAACTTTTCCTCCACACTGGCAATGGCTTTGGCTTTACACACTGACCCATGACAGGCTAGCATATACAAGCATGGGACCTAAAGAGGTTATAAACCCCCGGATGAAAAAAAAAAAAACCCTGTAAGATAAAGGCATAATAAGCTAGAATGCATCGCATACTAGTTCATTATGAAAAACTTACCTTAGAACAAAGCCCTTCCAACGGCGCCTGCTCGCCGTTGAGATGGCTGACATCTTCTCCAGTGTTTCTTTCAGGTTTGCAAGCTCTGGCGCTGTGAGTGGCTGAAGCCATGAAAACGTCACTACCTAAAGATACAAGTGATGTAACAAAGTTTACAACTACTTTCAGCAGGTGAACTAGTAGCAGGTGCTTCATGCAAGAGTCTAATCAGAAGCACAGAACAGGAGCTCCGAAAGCTGTCAGACACTCACATCCAGGTGCTCACATCCTGGGATGTTCTATTATAAAACCAATCCATACAATCTTACTTAGAGACAGAAAATCCATCTCCTACAAGATTTACCATTGCACACAAAAGGCTAACTTTGCATGGTGCAAAGACAGACATCTTGACCCCAGAGAATTCTCTATCATTCATATTATGTTCTTTCTTTAGGGCTGATCTTGATCTGAGTTGCTAGCTAATATTTGTAAAGAGCCTTTTCTTGTTTTGCACATTAACAAGGTAGTCTTGAAGCCAATATCTTACTTTTTACCCAAGGTACTTTTTACTTTTCTCTTCAGTGAGGACATTTTTATCCCTTCCCTCTGTTCTGCTCCCAAACAAAAAAGGTAATTTCCCTACACTGCTTGCCTTCTTTCAGGGTATATCTGGCAGCCCCTGCCTCTTTTTGCAAGTTTCGGTCGTCCCTTTTTAGTTTTTCTGTAGATTCTTGTAAAAGACTTCTGGCTTCTTAAATCGCAATTTCCAGATAGATCAGACAATGTATTTTCAGGGCCTACATCTATTAGCTGTGATGCCCCCCCCCCCCCCCTCCTCATCACAGCTAATTTCACTAGGTAGTTTGGTGTCTTTTGGCCTTTTCAGCAACAAACATTTGCAACCCAGATTTTCAAGGCCACAACTGGTCCTTTGTTCACATGTTATCCAAGTTATATCAGGTGGATGTTCAGGCTATTATTTATGTGAGCTTTGGTATCAAGGTGCTTCAAGCTGTGATTTGAGTTTTTTGGGGGTTTATAAGCCCTTTTGTTTTTTTTGGCTTGTTGGCAGTTCTCAATGTACAAACAAAATAAATGTCTGCTCTAAGCAACTAGCAAAAAGGACTGATATATATATATATATATATATATATATATATAAATGCCTTCAGAAAACAATAAAACACACAATCGCAGTGCCAAAAGTGAGACTCCTTTTTACTGTCCTATGAAGGCAACATCAAAAATAAGACTTCAGTTTCACCTACATTCACTTATATAAACATCTAGCCACTATAAACCCTACCAACACTCACCAGATGAGAAAATAAATAAATTGGAAATATTTTGTGTCCATTTGAATTACTCAGGGCTGACAGGGGTGATCTTCGTGAATGAACCATTCTAAATGCATGCATTTGACCTCTTTTCTTTCTGTTCTTAACACATCTGGTAAGCGATGGTAGGGTTTATAGTAGCTGATTGATTATATAATCAAATAAAAGTGGAAATTGAATCTCACTTTTGATGCTGCAACCACAGGACAGTTGTTACCCAACCCCCAATTTATTGCCTTGGGATGTCCCATGCTTTATAAATACAAGTGCTGGTAAAATAATATGAATGTTTACTTAAATTCCTCATCTTGGAGTACAGTATAGGGCATAGCCCCCTCACCTCTGTGTCTTGATCTTTCCTTATTAGTCACTAAAAAATAAAAAAAACTGGAACATCCCAGCAAGTTCTTGCTAATATCTAATTATCGTAAGGTAACCTGAATATAACCTATGGTCCATGAAAACAAGTCCTGTGTCCTGTTCTGTACTCCAATATAAGGACATTATACATAAGAGAAAACCTATTTTTCTCTGCAGTGCCAGGTTTATATTCTGCTAAATAGTGCATTAAAAATAGAGAAAAGGAGATAAAATGACCTACAGTATGTGCATAGATTATTTCATGATTTGTTATTCATTTTGTGCTTTTTTGTAAAGCAATATACAGTATACCTGTTTTGTATATGTATCTTGATTTTTTTTATCATGATTAAAAAAAACATATCTAGCAATATATATTTTTAGTCAGGTGAGTATAAAATATTGCGCATAACTATGTTGTGCTTTCATTTCAATTATCCAATCATGTGCAGAAAATAAATTAACAGGGATTTGATTTTCACGTAATTGGATAATTAAAAATAACCTTCACACAATTTATTCTATAAAGATTCTAAAACTGATTTAGTAAATCATTCTTTTTGGGTGTTTTTGTGGAGCAAAATGCACAATCCAAGGTATACAAAGATAATAATTACACATAAAAGCCAAAACATAAGTATTAAACATTTCATTACATGTGAATATGTGAGTATATATTAACCTCTTTATTTTGATTAATTTTAGGCCACTGATCCTGATGCTGGAGTCAATGGTCAAGTACGTTACAGTCTGGCAAATCTTAATAATATTTTCCGGATCACCTCCAATGGAAGTATTTATACATCTGTAAAATTGGATAGGGAAATAAGAGACACTTATGAACTCACTGTGGAGGCAACAGACAGTGCACCTGCTGATCCTCGTCGGTCTACAATAACTCTTACTATCACAGTTACTGATATTGATGACAACAGCCCTGTTTTTACAAATGCTTCTTATTCTGTGTCTGTACCTGAGAACATGATGCCAGGGACAGTCTTTCTACAAGTACAGGTAATTTTTTTCTGTGTTTCTTTTGTTGTTTTGATGGCAGCACAAGGGCTTTTTAGTTAGCACTTTGACCTTGCAGGGCTGGGGTTGATTCTCTGGAACTCCTGGGTGCACCAAAATGCACATATATAGGTCCTGTATGACATTTTTTAAAGGTATTAAAATGTTGAACATCTTTCTAATGTCCTATCTCCAGATAATATTCATGAAATCTCATGGGGCTTGTCCACATCTAATACAACTGAAACTATACCAAAGGTCTATTCTATAAAGTGAATTGTTTTTTGGACAATAAACAACTCTCAGTTACTCTGTAAAAGGGCTAACATTAAGACAGGGGGAATTACCCTTATTATTACTGACCATTTATCTTCTCTATTATTGACCATTTATCTTCTGCACAATTACCCAAATCCATAGATCACTGCTCTATGCACTTCAGGGGATATTTATCGAATATTTATGGATTAATGATATATACAGGGGAGTAGCACATTTTGAGTAGATAACACTGCATCCTCTATTATTGTAATCTTGTAATATCTTATAGATATTACAGATATTGTGGATAGGATGAGAAAAGGTAAGTGGCATCATCATCCCTTACAAATTAAAGAGAACCAACTGAGGTATTTTGAATGGGATTTTTTAGGTGCAAAGTCATGAACAAACAAATAACTGTTAAAATTACACAATATTTTTTTGCAAGTTTTCATTAAAACAATAAAACATGAATATAAAGATTCTGATAATATGCTGTATACATAAAATTTATATTGAAGCGTGGCCCTTTACATATAATCATCTACATGTTTTGCCACCCTGGCTTCATCAGGAAATATATGCAAGGGACATTGTTAAACAGAAGAAAAACATATAAGGTTCAAGTGTCATATGTCATGAATATGTGGGATAAGCATGCATGGGTACAGTTTTAAAAACAATCAATTAAACCCACCGGGAAAGCATCAGTCCCTCAAGATCCAGACCTACACCACATAATATGCACCAAGATGGAATAACGGGAAAAACAATAATTGGCCCAATTTACACGGTAGGCCCCTGGAGGCAAATTGAAGACATAATCGTAGCAAAGGTTCTAGAGTTAAAATAAATATTAAGTGGGCAGCCTTGATGAGTCCCATTTCTGATGGAGGAGGTCTCAGAAATAATTCTGTTACCTTTAACATATGCTGACGGGGGAGAGTAAAGAGAATTTATCCAATGCTGGATATGGATATGACATAATGGGTGAAGGTCCAATCAACCCTATTGAAAGCCTCTTCAGCCCCTGTGGAAAATAGGAAGGTACGTTCTGGCTAAGATAGGGTCGAGTGGATCACATTCAATGTTGTGCCATCTCTGGTTTCCCTGATAGGCATGAAGCCTATCTGGTCCCAGTGGAATATTTTTTTTGTAAATAAGAGACTAGCCTGTTAGCCAATATCTTGGCAAAAAATGTTTCAAATTGATATTTGGGAGGGATATTGGATGTAAGCATGTGCAATTTTGTGCATCTTTTGCCTGTCTCGGAATTACCAACTAAGGCAGAGGGATGAAGGTCCTGATTCTATCATATTGAATTAAATGCATCCACAAAACATTGGATCATTAAATGTTGGAATGTTTTATAATAAGTGAGTGAAAACCCATCTGGATCAGGTAGTTTGCCAGTGTTAGTAGACTTGATAGTGAGTAAAAATTCTGAGGGGACTATTGGGTCCTCAAGAGCCTGAGCACTGCTTTTGTCCAGAGACAGTAAGCCTGATCTCATAGGGTGATCTTTAATAAAGTCTATGTGCATGGTCATTGGGGTGAGAGGCTTGTCCCTAATAATCTCTAAATGCCGCAGCAATCTCCTGGGGTAGGGCAGACTTGTATTCAGTAGAAGTGTGGATAGTGGGAACAAAAGTGCTCTCTCTTTTTTGATGGAGAGTGTTAGCTAGGGAATGACTACGTTGGTTCTGAATTCATAAAAGGAATGAATAAAGAAGGAAGTGATTGGCGCTGCCGGATAAGTGTCAGGTAATGGGAAATAAAAATTGGATTACTTAATGGTGGTTGATCACTCCTCAAAAGTGTTACCTGGTGGTTTTATAGAAAAATTGCACAGTGTAGAGGGTAGAGAATGTATATATATAGTTTCCTAATTAAAATTGGGTAGTGATTGAATAAGAGCTTAAAATTAAAATGTATGTGCATCCATGTTGGGTAAAAACATAAGCAATTCAACTAGTATAAATGTAGTATAGGTAGTCCAATGCGTAGTAAAAGGTATGCAGGTGATACACAAATAACGGTGTGCGTGTTACTATAAGGAAATATATAAATAAGAGTATGTGCAGACCCAAGACTAAACGTGTGCAAATCTAGCGGTATAAATAAATAAATATACTACCCAATGCGTGTAAATAAAGTGACGAATAAATATGTGCAAAAATCAGCAATAAACCTGTGTAGCTTATGACAAAATAAATAAATAAGGTACCAAATATGTGCAAATCCGCTAACCGTAATATATGTGGAGAGCCGGCAATAAAATCATGCAGGTCCAACGAAATAAATAAATATATCTCCAGGTGTGTGCAAATCAGCTCTCTATGTGCATATAAACATATGTGTATACAAAATAAGTGGTTATGTGCATATAAATACCAAGGTGAAAAAATACTTTGCAGTTTTAAATACAGGTAAAAGGAAAATGTGCCTTATTAGTAAACAAGATGAAAGTGTATACTCATACACATAAGGTATATATAACTTCAGTGGTGAATATACGGTGGGAGTTCAATAAAAGAAACAGATATAGCTGCCCATACACGGATGCAGCGGTGCAGCTTTAAAAGGTGAAACTGTGCAAACTCAGCTAAATAAATAAATGTCACTATGTAAAGACACAACCGATCAATCCAGGTGTCATGCAATCAAAGTTGGTGAGTGAATCCAAAAAGTCCTAAAGATGTATAGTCCATATACAAATTGTTAAAGTGCTCTTTTCTCTATGGCCCGGAGTGCAGTGAGTGGGCGGAAGGTAGGGTGCTCCCCTTCTCCTGGGGTCCTGGGCTTACCAGATTCAAGTACCCCTACAGGGGTGAGTAGCGGGTCGATATTGGGGATCGCTCCCATACACCGGCAAACTGGTCACTTCTCCTATCCTTCCTCCCTTAACTCGATTCCACTCGGCGATAAAGTAGGTGTTTGGCTTACAGCATCAGTAAATTAGGGGAGTATCCAGTACAATACCCGGGTATAAAAAAGGGAAAGAAGCCTCCGATAGTGAAGAATCGCTTAAAAACTTTTTATTTCAATAAAAATAGACACGTACTCACATAAAATATCAACAGGTAGTGCGTCCGTCTGGCATAGGAGCCGCAACTTCCTCTCTCGCGGTGCACGCCTGGGATTAGCGTGCGTGCCAACCGCCGGATGTGCGTTCCGAGCCTCGGGATCGTTAGACGGAAGTGATGTGGTCACGCTCTCGATGCGTTTCGTCACACTGACGCCATCTGGAGTAGCGTCGACCACGTCTATTCCATCTACTTAAGAACTAAATGGTTACCAGGCAACCCGGCCGGGGGATGTCCGATTGCTTATTGTTCAACCAATTGGGAAGGAAGGATGGTTTAGTATCATGTGTTACTAGGCAGAAATTAATTATTTAGAAATTTATTGGAAATTGTTTATTGTTCAACCAATTGGGAAGGAAGGATGGTTAAGTATCATGTGTTGCTAGGCAGAAATTATTTATTTGGAAATGGGCAGGGAAAAGGAAGGTAAACAAAGGAAAGGAAGCCCGAGCTATCAGAATCTCCCGATCCCACCTTCCCGTCTCGCCCCAGTGTTAGTGGGCGGTTCCTTGGTACCTACAAGTCCTAATGCAATTAGGTCAGTGTTGCAATTGCCTTGTCAAAACTGAGGGCAGCCGGAGTCAGCAGCTGACCAGTTCCATGAAGACGTTCACTGTTTTTGTTAACGGAGGGATTCCAGATGGTTTATTCAGACTAGTGGTGTAGTCTGGCTTTATGGAGGGATTCCAGTTGGTGTATTCATGTTAGTAGATCAATAATTTTTTGTGAAAAAAAAAAAAAATAATAAGCCATCCTTGTTGTTCCATGGATCAATCAGTGAACCTTTGTACACACCTCCTATCTGGAGATATGTATCAGATAATGTATAACTAGTATGATTATTCCTCTTTTTAGAATCACATGTTACAATTCATATGTTTAAATACATTTTGATACTTTTTTTATATATTTGTTGATTCATTTAGTGTTTATATGGCACAATTAAATCCCCTTTTTGTCCAGATATGCTTGATTGTTTCCCTACTCTTCCAGTCTCCCTTTTTCCTTTGCCTCACTTGCATATCTGGATGTACTACAATTTCCAATTTTGATCGGGGACGGTGCCTGTATTTCAAATCAGCCGACCCTTCTCCACACAATTCCTTTTTGTTGTTTTATATGTTGGATCCAGAGTTTGACCTATAGACCTCATATGTAGGCTTAATGTAAATCCTAAATTGTGCGTAGGGGCACATCAGGGGTGATTTTTGTGGAAAACAAATTTTACAAGTTTTTTTTTCTATTTCTATTTTAATCAGGGGATCTTAAAGAAGAAGGGATTCATTTAGGCACCAATTTTAGGGCAGACGTTTATGTGCTCCCAAGGAAATTAGTAGGCTTACTGGTGCTCAAATAGTAATGTTAGCTATCTCAGACCCACTGGTAAGGTGAAAATGACAGTGAGAAAAAAAATAAAAAATTTGATACCAGGAGAACTCTCAAATAATGTAACAGAAAGTGGTAAGAATCCTTTGCGGTAGGATGGTGGATGCACTAGGTATTTGCCAGTTATTGAGTATAAAGGGTCCACCTAATGTATCTGAGAGAAGATGCAGAAAAATGAGCTACCTTGTGGAAACAGTCAATGTGTGAATCTAAAATCAGCATGAAATCCCCCCACCCCCAAAACTGTAATTCCCTCTAAAAAGTACTTTAATGCATCTAATGTAGACTTTTAATAAGAAGACAGTGCCCTTCTTGGTTTCGGCATTTCACCAACATTTCACCAACATGGTCCACGGCACTTTGTCATGTTTAATAATGAATGAATACACCTCTTGATTTTTCTGGTTAGAAAAAATGAGAATACATGGGGTAAATCTTGTCCCCATAGGATGGGAGCTTTGTTTATTGAAAAATTAGTCTACTGTAGGAAGGAAACATCACTCTTATGTTTCTAAATTTCTGTGAGAATAAATCTGTGTTTTCAAGTGTGCTTGCTATGCTTTGAATCACTCATCCCATCAGAAATGAATTCAAGTGTTTTATAATAAGCCTGATGGGCCAGTTGCTTGGGGTAAACAAAACTTTCATATTGTGTTGTGACAGTATATATTTTTACATGCTGTCTTCTGCACGTGCACAATGGCAATCAACTCCAACCTGGCTGCAACCTCCTTTCCCTTCTTATTAACAGCTTTCCCACTATTTAGTGCCCCCCCCCCACTATCTTGTGATAGTCTTACTGGTGTGACCAACTCCTACTTTTGCTGTCTTGTCATCTTCCATGGGAACCAAAGGTCCACCCTTAGATAAGAAGAAAATTCAAAGCCTTGGTTGTAAAATACAGTCCCCACAAGTTTATTTTAACCACTTTACTATAAAGGCATGGCTAATGCAATAGTGCAGTTTAACATATACTGTAACTTAGGCATCACTTAAGATTCAGAGAATTATAGTCCTAACTAACTGGTTTAATAAACATAAATCTCAGTGGTCCCTTGCTCTATTACATAGCAAGCAAAAATAGTGTACCAGATAAGCTGACTATGCTTCCCCTTGCTCAGTCTAAGGGTCCAATGGGAGGTACAAAATCCAAAAGCCATCTGTTTGGACTTAGTGCATCACCCAACCTGGTCGAGGATACATGGAGTTAAGACTTAAAAAATTGCCAATATACTCACAAAAATACACAATAAAATGCATGTATCAATTCCCCTAAAGCCACTGGAAATGTGTCCATCTACCAGAGTTCTGACACAATTTATATTTGTACATGGTTGATGCAGAAGCTTAGATGGATCAAATCACTTCTGTCTGGTTGCTATACTATTCAGAACACACCCTAACATGCCAAATGTTTAATTTAGATGTAGAGATCTCTGGACAGGTTGAGATTTACCTGAACAACATGGAAGAGATAAAAGATCAATAGGGTGAATTATGTTAGTACTGCTTGGGCCTCAAAAAAGGAGGCACACCCTGAAAGCATGTTATAAAAAATTAGATATTAGTGCAAATAAAAAAGCCTCCATGACAGTACTTAATTGTTCAGAGTAATAAGAGTAAAAAGAAGAATACAATTGTTCAGTGATCTCACTGTTTATCGTTGCTCACATTAACCAAAGATCCCTTCAATGGAATGGAATGAAAAAATCTCCACTGGATAGAATTATTCATGCTTGGGCTTGATGGGCCACAGATCTATGATAAATTTCCTCCCTGTGGGGACTTCCTCAGAGGGAGTGTGGCCCTGATCAAGCATGAACTATTCTATCCGGGGGAGGACAATTAGGACCCATTGAGAGGAACTTGTGTGGATTTCTTGTAGCGGAGTGGATACTGACAATTCTGGAGCCAGTAGCACTTATTGAGCATCAAGGAATATTCAATAAGTGTTCCTTGAACTTTCCTGGTGAAGATGTGGGTAAAGCTGTTTCCTGCACTACATTTGCCTTATTCTATTGAACCTAAGTGGGAGTACATGACCTGTTACTGCCAGTTTATGCAACATCTGATTATAGATTGTATATACTCTTATATGTATATATATATGCACAATTATAGCCCAGTCTTATCCTGGGAGGGAGGCAGTCTGACCTCAATGGTGTTTGATGAACGCCATATTGACATTGATCATGACAACAGTACATGAAACATGTAAAACATATGACCACCAAAGGGGTCAATCCTGGCACCCTCCCTGAATCGGGATGATGTCATGAAGAAACCCCAACTGGGGATTTTTGTGAATTAAAGTAACCTCTGTAGGTGGTAGGTCAATGCTTTTTGCCGTAAGCATAGCTTCTTCAAAACCCAAACAAAAAAGGGAGGAACACAATAACCATCATATAGATATACATAGGAAGATATAACCATGTACGTACACAATCATAAATGTGTTACAATTTCCATAGAAAGAGAAGTGCAAACAACAATATCTCCAAGCTGATTACTTACAAAAACACTGATAGAATGAACTGGGTCATCATAATATGCCTCCCGGGCGGACACAGGGACTATAAGAGAATCCCCCCAGCAAGGTCTCATTATACAGATGTATGTAAGAGCTGTGTATACCAATATATAAAATAAAGGATATCAATTATGGACTTTAATTTGTGTCACAACATACAGCAGCATTTCTGAATCTCATACAGTGGTATTAGTAAATTATCGCCTCATACCTGTCTGCTTTCCTTTTTTAACCCAATCCCAATAATACTTCTATTGAATCAGCTCAAAAAACATGATGTCTTATGGATAGATGTCCTATCTTCGCCTTGTACTAATATATGGCCGTAGAGAAAATGTATTTCACCTAATGGATAAGGACTAAATTCATACCATGTGTTTGAAAATCCTTGACAAGCAATAATGGTATCATGTAATCTCTATGGATATGATGGATTGGTTTCAAAGAGAGTTTACGCAAAAGCTGATTGAAACTTATCATAAGGCCATAATTGACAAGGAAACATATGAGGCAATTCTTGTAAAATTCCCTAAAATACCTACCTTTTATGCTTTACCCAAAACACTACAAAAACCCTTCTTTTTATTAAAAAGCATAAGTACTTGTAGCACTACTCATTACAGGTTCCCCTGGGTTGCCATTAGCAACACAATGACAGATTGACATTTTCCCAAGTGTTTTAGCTCAGTCAGGAAACAGTCCAGTAGCTTTGGTTTTTGTGTTTTTATTTGGAACTTGGATAGGAGAAGGGAATATGTGGGATACTCCAACTTTATACAACTATGCACAATTTGCTGGTAAATCTGTACTGTATTATTGAAGGGTAATCTGTACTGTATTATTGAACAACTTCATGGCCCTTCCTGGCACCCCCTTTGTTCTCAGTCTTCAGGGTCAACTACAAGGCACCCCCTTTACTAATTAACTTCCCGTGTGAGCTAGCTCCTTGATCCCCTGACTTCCCTGGAGTGGTCCCCTCTTTTAGGCAGACCCTTAGGCAGAGCTCCTGGTACTCATGATACTGTTTTTCCCAACAGTCTCTGCTAGCAGCTCCACTTGTCAGCGCTCTGGATCCTCTGCAGCTCAGCTCCACACACTTGGTTCACTAGGCCGACCGCCTGAACCACCTTCCTCACACCTGCAGGAGGAGAGACAGCTGTCCACCTCCTCCTGGGACTCTGCTTCCCGCCAAAGACGCCCTGTCACATGCTCCCTCTGAATTTATTGCCAATCCCCGGATGCATTGCAGCAATGCCCACCCACTGAGACAGCCATAAACCCTGGTGTGCTACTGGCTAGGTCTCCTCCACTGTCCGACAAGCTCCCTCATTGGATACCAGTGAGGACACTCCCATAGACCCAGTAAATCACACCTGGAAACATGTGACAGGCAAAACTAACAGATCAAACTCCCCTGATAAGCAGCAGGAGCCAAAAATATGCCTTTTACCTTGCACCTGTCTAGGAGGGTGCTACATCCTTATAAAGTGCACTCGTAAACTAAATATATGTGCTGAAAAGTCCCAAATTGTACAGTCCAAATGCCAAAAGTGAAATTCTTCCTCTGGTAAGATGCTCACACTTGTGCTCCCCCAGTGTAGTACTGTTTACAGTGTAGTACTCTACGCACTGATGTCACCACGCCTAGAGATCCCTGAAGGATAGGCGAAGTTGCTACAGCTTGCGGGCTATGATATTTATGTGGATTTACATTGCATTGTTGTAAGTGCAATTTTGTTATACACCAATAAAGCATGGTACGTTTTTACACTATGGCAATTTTTTATTGCATTTTATGGGGAGTGCCACCTTTTGAGAGGCTGTAAAGCTGGATCATTGGCCCAGGATATATATTTGGTAGAGCCTACTAGCCAGTCTACCAATCCCTCTGGAGACACAAGGCCCTGACTGGGTTAAAGCCCATAGCGCTCTAGACCTGTTGAAGTCTATATCTCTGGTCTTGGTGGAGGATATCACATATGGTGGTAGAAGGACACATTGTCACGTGAAGGACATAATCTGAATATTGTGTTGGACATTATTTCTTTATGTATTTGCACTGGTATTCAATTATTAGTGCAAATAGACTATTGTTGGTTTCTTTAATTATCAAATGTGTTAGAAGTTTTTATTTTTATTTATTTATCTTTTTTACAGTCATTATTACACATAATAACTTTTAATTTTCAGCACAGCGCAACTTCACTTATTTACATATGCTTATATAGCTGGTGCATTCTTTCATTTGCCAAGAGTGTGTGTTCCTGATCAGCAGGTATGAGTACTTGAGGCACACATGAAGAAACAGAATAAATTACACTGGTGGGTTTGTCCTTTACTAGGTGGGTGTAGGTGTGCTAACAATCCAACCTATTTTATATGAAGGCCTGCACTAGTGTGGTTTGCTTTGCCTGAGAAGAGGCCAGATTATTTGTGGGAAGGGTGTGATAGTGTGCATAATGACCCACACCGACTGTGGTTTGATGAATGTTTTGTCTGTTTGCTGTAATTATAACAATGAGACTACTCACGTAGTAATAATGAAGACAGTCCCTCCAACTAATGGAGTTTTACTACAACTTGTGAATCATGCATTGATGTAATCTCTGCCACTTTTCATTTTGTGCAAAGCTATGTATTACCATTGCAGAGTAAAGACAATTAATAATTGTTGTCCTTGTGATATGTACTACACTTTTTCCTGAACATATTATTTGCTTTTGTTGTATTACAGTTATTCGTAGGTGAATTTAAAAGAGTATGTTTTGCATATACAAAAATGGTAATGATGCCTTTGCTTGTGAATACTATGGTTGTGTAAATATGTAATCACTTTCCAAAGTCATAAATCTGTTCTCAAAGACAAGATGCTTTAATCTGTTATACACTCTGCTAGTATAAAATGCTGAAGAGAAGCTTGAAGAGATATTTTTCTAAGGGACTCCAAAGGCTAAAAAGGGTTTATTCAATGAATGTTAATGGCAATACCGGGCACTATCACCCCCTTCCTACCCAGGTCAATTTTCCCCTTTTAGCGCTGTTGCATTTTGAATGACAATTGCTCGGTCATGCAACACTGTACCTACACCAAATTTATGTCATTTCCCCCCCCCCCACAAATAGAGCTTTCTTTTGGTGGTATTTGATCACCTCTGGGTTTTTTCCTTTTTGCTAAACAAATAAAAAAAGACCGAAAAGTTTGAAAAAAAAAAAGTTTTTTTGTTTATGTTATACAATTTTGTAAATAAATAAGTTTTTTCCTGCACTGATGAGCACTGATGAGAATGCACTGACAGGCACTGATGGGGTGGCACTGATGGGGTGGCACTGACGGGGTGGCACTGATATGTGGCACTGATAAGTAGCACTGATATGCAGCATTGGTGGGCACTGATAGGCGGCACTTCTGGGCACTGCTGGGCACTGATAGGTGGCATTGATGGGCACTAATAGGTGGCACTGATGGGCACTAATGGGCACTGATAGGTGGCACTGGTGGGCACTGATGGGCACTGATAGGCGGCACTGACGGGCAGCACTGATGGGCACTAATGGGCACTGATAGGCAGCACTGGTGGGCAATAATGGGCACTGGTGGGCGACACTGATAGATGGCAATGATGGGCACTTGTGGGCAGCACTGATAGGGAGGGCACTGGCGGGCAGCACTGATGGGGAGGGCAATGGGGGGCTCCCTGAGCCCTGATTGCTATCCCTGGTGGCCATAGTGGGCATCCCTGGAGTCATAGGTGGGCATCCCTGGGGTTATGGGTGGGCATCCCTGGTGGTTCTAGTGGCACCCCCCCGAGGGTCTGCACTGGTAATCAATGATCTGATTACCAGTGCCGACCCACCCCTGTCAGGGGAGCCGCCGATCGGCACTCCTTTACTCGTGCCTGTCAGGCACGAACTAAGGAAAGCCGATCAACGGCTCTTCCTGTTTACTATGTGACCAGCCGTGATTGGACACGGCTGGTCACATGGTAAAGAGCCTACTTTAGTAGGCTCTTTACCGAGATCGGAGATGCAGGGAGTCAGACTGACTCCTCACATCACCGATCGCCGCTCTGCGCGCCCCCAGGGGCGCGCAGAGCTGTATTATCCTGCCGCCGTCATATGACGTCCGGTCAGGATAATACAACCACATTCCCGCCGTCATTTGCCTATAGGGCGGGCGGGAAGTGGTTAAAGGATCTGTGTAGATCAGAATATAGGGTGGGGAAGGGTTCAAACTACTGTCTGGATCATTGTGATGAAGACCACACTTTATGTTCTTTCCCTGTGACTTCCTGTAACATCTCAAACTCCCTATTAGAGACACAGATAGCAAACACATTGACAAAAAAAAATAAAAAACTAGATACAACATCTAACCACCTCCACTTTACCAGAAATTGTGTTTTTTTATTGCTGTTGGCATCCCTGTTCAAGAGAGTTCCCCTCTCTTCCTGTTAAAGTAAAACTTAAACAAGTAATAGGAAAATTCCTAAAGGTGACAAAAACATTACATTTAACAGGAAAAACTTTATAGAAGTTATAACCATTCTGCATTCAAATCAAAATTTCAAAGTATTAACTTGCTTGCAGTCAATGTAACTCTAAAGACAGATACAAATGGACCATTAATGGTTGATTAAATACATAAATTCCAACCATTTTAAGGTTGCTTTACTCATTTGATAGATAAGTAAATTATTATTGGCAAGCAGTTGAAAAGCCAAATCACAATACAAATAGTGGAAGGGTATTGGTCAGTTCACCATAGAAATAGTGAACATTGACATTCAGGGACACATTTCCGGACACTTCTCAGCACAGATTTTTTAGATGGCAGGAGAGTTTTATCATAGTTTAAAATCATCTTAAGGTACCCATGAATGTTGTTTATACCAAAGATGCTATTTTGCCTAAGATATAATGTTGCTTTTAGCAGGATGTCTTAAAATGTCCAATATAAACAATAAAAGCACATTGGTGCTAACCACCCTTTTAGCAATAATGTACCCTCAAATAACACCACTTTGAGAAACCTTTATTTCTTCAGATGTTTGCAGTGACAAAGTTAATACAACAGTTAAAGATCAATTCTAATCAAGTTGAGAGATTGCAAAAGGCAAGCTTACCGTGAATGTGACAGAAATTTCAGATAAATATCTGCTGAACTGTTTATATTTTCTACTGATCAATGCATTAAAATGACCCATAATAAAGAGAAAAACAACTGTAAACCTTCAAACCTATTTTGGAGACTTCTCAGAAGCTCAATACATATATTTTCTATGGTTCAATTATTCTTGCCCTTCAACCTGCTTTATTCACCAGCTTTGTCTGCTTTGATTTTAATATTGATCTGTTTATTATGTTTCAGGCAAAGGATGCTGATCTCGGTGCTAATATTACATATCGGATAAGATCGCAGGAAGTTTTGCAGCTGTTTACAATGAACTCATCAACGGGAGAGCTATCCCTGTTAAAACCTCTCGACTTTGAATCATTTAAAGGAAAGGAGGCAGTATATGTTTTTCTTGTGGAGGCTTTTGACGCTGCAGGAAGCATGCCCCCTGGAATTGCTACTGTTACAGTTAGAGTAAAGGTATATTGTTATTTTTATATGAATAGATGTCTGCATAAATGACATTGGTTATCTTAACTGTCCTTAGCAAGACTAACAAAAGAGAAGCCGTTTAGCTCAATGACATTTATTAAATATATATATATATATATATATATATATTTAGCACAATTATATATTTGGTCACATAGGTTTTTTAATAGATGCCCCTCCTTCCCTTTCCTTCATCCAAATAATATAAAGCCATTTGGAACATAGTGCCTGAAATCCAAAGTATGTGCACCTAATTGCCCTCATGGGTCAACTTATAGCAACATGTGGCCTTGGGAAAGCCCCTCCAATTGTGCATCATTATTACATAAAGGGCATGAGTTGCAAATGCCCATGATGTAATAAAGATGTCCAAAGGAACATTATTTTTCACAAGCACATGTTACTATAGCTCCTGTACAGTATATGCCTGTGATGTAATAATTACTTATGGTAACTGTTGCACATTACAGTAGTAAAACATGTTGATTGGAAAGACTCTTCCACTACACCTCATTACTGCATCATAAACATGCAAGGTTTTGCTTCTCCACCCCAAATGCCCATTTTGTAAAAATGATGTGCCATGGGAGAGTCTTTTCCACTACTGCAACCCCCCTGAATTATCATTAGCCCCCACTTGAACTACATTTGTAATAAACATACAATCTTTTTTAATGTTTTATTATATTTTGCAATATATTAAAGGAAAAGGGTGCGCTGATAGGTGAATAGCTGCAACTGAAAAAATATTTGTATGTGTAAAGTAAAAAGTGCGCTTATTCTGTGTGGGTGAAATTCACATAAAGGTGATGTGTACAATAAATACCATGTGATGAAAACCACATACAAATTGTCTCAAATATTTGGCTCTAAAAAGCAAAACAAATTTACTGATGTTGCAAAAAACAAATGAACATGGAATAGTGAACTTGGTTAAATCATATAACAGTTCATATAAAAAGAAGACTCCTCTTGCTGGGGTATAGATGAGGAGATCAACCACAACCCGTGAAGAGGAAAAATCCAAAATATGCAAGAAATATGAAGTGTAGAGAATTAAGTATCCCTCCAGGTGAAATTCCTCCTTACCCGACGGAAGAAGGTAAGTGCTATACAGATAATCCAAATATCCACAGCGTTATATTCTTACCTTAAATCACCTTCAAACGTGAGCAAACCTCCAGTGTAACACAATTTGTTTTGCTCTTTAGAGCCAAGTATTTGAGACAATTTGTATGTGGTTTTCATCACATGGTATTTATTGTACACATCACCTTTATGTTATATTTTGCAATAGTAGTGATACTACACTAACGTGAAAACACTATAATTACCCATTGCCAAAGTAACTAGGGTGACATTACATGAAAAATTGCACTTTTTAGACATTTACAGTTTTTTTTCCCCACAGACATTCGCAAACATATAGTTTGCTTGATCAGTGATATTATGACTTATGTTCTCTTACATCTATAAAAGTTTTGTTATATCACCTCTGCTGATGGAATCTCTCCAAATTTTACTCATTGTCATGGAATAACTATAGATACAACTGTTTACAAAATATTCTTAAAACATTTTTACTAAACATAGACAATGTGTTCCTTTTCATGCATTACAACTAAAAAGTGATATTTATCAAAGAGATACAATAATGCTTTTTACTATTTACATGTTGTTTTTGATTATCATTTATCTGAATCTAAATAATAACTAAATTGCATTATTTCAATTTAAAAATGACCATAAAAAGGAAGATAGCATTTTACAGATGCCTTTTAGAAAATCCAAAGATAATGCATCCAAACAGCAGTTAACACTATTTTATATTATACATATATATTCAAGGTGTATGCAAAACTGAAAGCAAAAAATGTAATATATTGCAGATCACAGGTGACTGCATTTGTTTTTTTTTTTTTTGCTTCAGGCATTTTCTTTATTTTCACCTGGTAATCCTATGTATAACACAATTTCTATCCCTGTGTGGCTACGCTTACCCTTCTACTGTATCATTAGAGAGAACAATGGTAGCTACCCAGGCTGGACTAATGGGCCATATACAATTTTCTTTAGATTTTTTCCATTAGATTTACCAAAACCCCATAATAGGAGGTCAAATCTAAACACTTTCAATTTGTATGCAATCAGTCAGGCACCTGCACTACATAGTTAAAGGTAAATCTAAAGGAAATCTGACAACAAAATTTGTATAGTGTGTATCCAGCTTAAGTCTGCCTTTGGTCTCTATTACATGTGGAGTGATAGGATTAGTATTTTGTAAAGAGAAGATTATGTTTGCCTCTAGTTTCTTTCACTTGTCTCACAGGGAGTGATAAAAACACTTGCAAGCTCAATAGGTATTTTCAGTACTTGCTAAAAAGGCTTTTTGTCTGAATACTATATTTTGTGTTCCTTGTTCAAGTTACGCTTTAAGAATTATACTGTTATTTTTATGGTATAACAATAAAATTGCAAATGTTTATGCAGGCGTTAAGGTATGTGTATTTATATATATATATATATATATATATATATATATATATATATATATATAAATATATCAACCTCTCCATAGAAAACAATGGGTGGTCCGATTGGCCCCACTTGAAAACCGGACAGGCAGACCCGATTTTTCTGCTTGTGTGAAAGGGGCCTAAGGCCTTGTTTACACTGGGCATAGACAGCCTACCTTTACAGGGATGCACAGGTGCATCTCTGTGCAGGCAATCCTATTGATGTCATTTGGGATGTAGCAACTGAATGAACAGAGCTGTTGCTCCTTATTTGACATCCATGTAGGTCAGCGTGTATATCCCAGAGCTCATGCTGTCTGCATTTGAGGTCCCAGAGCTCATGTTGTCTGCGTTTTGGGAACAGCAGATAAGCCTGTGCAGCTGTTGAATCCCAAATGACATGAATGGGACTGCCTGTACAAGGCTGCACGGAACACCTGTGCATCCATGTGCGGGTAAACATGACCCTCCATGGGCGTACACTTTAGTATGCCACATGTGAATGATACTTTAGCAGTAATTTAGCAGGAATTTTGCAAGTTATGTTGTGTTTATGTGCACTATTAATGATTTAAGTGTATTTTTAGTGAAAATAGAGATATGATGAACATTTGCACAATTATTGCAGGGCCCAAAAAATCAGTAGCCCTTTCTTTTATTCTACAGGTCATGTGCTATCAGAAAATGTCTGGTTTGAGGGCCGTTTCACACTGATGCAATGCCAGACATCGCATGTGATTTGCACTGCATTGTTGTGCAGATCACATGCAATATCTATGCGATGCAAATTCAGCCATACAAACTGTATGGCTGAATTTGCATCACATTCAGACCAAACTTGTGCCAGACACTTTTTTGAATCGCATGGGTGTTCACACCTATGTGATTCGATTCCTGTCCAAAATCATAGTTTGCACTGCGATTTGCAAACCGATCTGGGAGTGTCATTACCTTTGTATTGACACCCGCAGCAGTTTGCATGGGGGGCAGTGTGAACTGCCAGCAAATCACTGGATTTGCAGGGTTTCCTGCATCGCACTAGTGCGAACCAAGCCTGAGGGGACTTTTAAATTACTGAAAGCTGTAAGTGAAAAATGGTAACCTCTGGATTTTTAGAGTAAATTGTTTTTATTTACAGTTTTACGTACATTCCGTTTTCACCATTTCACAAAAAGGTGCAATTTAAAATGTACAAATATTTATTCAAATATTTGTTATTTATTAACTCAGTACAGTTTTAACTTTTATATTTAGTAGGAATTATTTACATTTTGCCATGTGTGAATCCACTAAAAATGATTTTAGTGTATTTTTAGCGAAAATATTGGTTTGATAAACATTTGCACAAATATTGCAGGGCCTTAAAACTCAGTAGCACCTTCTTTTTATTCTACTGGCTAGGTGCTATCAGAAAATATATGGTTTGGGGGTCTTTTATAAACTCTGAAAGCTGTAAGTGAAAAAGGAAAACCTCCAGATTTGTAGAGAAATTTTTACCTACGTCCGATTTTCATTATTTCTCAAAAAGGCGCAAATGAACCACTTCTGGATGGAAGGATTTGCCCCCTTAACGACCAGGGCATTTTTTGCTATATGGCACTGCATTATTTTAACTGACAATTGCGCAGTCCTGCAACTGATATTCTTTTTTCCCCACAAATGGAACTTTCTATTAGTGGTATTTGATTACCTTTTTTTACCAGTAATGGCAGTGATCATTGATTTTTAGCAGGACACCAAAAAAGCCTTCAACAGAATCCATTGGGGTTATCACCACACAACTGATGAAATTCGGATTTCAGGGGAATAGTCTCTCAGATATTCTAGCATCGTATACGCACACTGAGGCACAGGTCTTTACAGAAGGGATGTTATTACATAGCTTTAATATAACAAATGGCACCCATCAAGGCTGCCCACTTTCACTTTTTAATTTTCATATTAAAAAAGGAACCTATGGTGCAAAAAATTTGACACCAGGTGTCTGTTCGGGGCATTCAAGTACAAGGCCAGGAACACAAAATAACGCTCTTTGCTAATGACATAATTTTGGCACTTACAGACCCGGTTCTTTCCCCGGAAGCAACTTGTCTAACCTTATGAGAGATCAATGCTGTATCCTATTACAAAATGAATGATTCTAAATGCAATGTGTTAAACATAGGATTGCATCAAAACATAGTAGATACACTGAAAACTAAATTTCCCCTTAAATGGTCCCCCTCCTCCATGACCTACTTGGGTATTGAATTAACTACTCCAGTATCACAATAATACCAGGCCAATTATATGTCACTACTACGCAACACTGGCCGGGAGCTAGACAAATTGGCTAAATACTAGTCCAGGCAGACTAGCAGTATTCAAAATGATTTTACTTCCCAAAATTCTGTATTTATACAGAGCACTACTGATTGTTGTTCCGTCCTCCTTCTTCACTTTTCTGAAAAAAACTCATCATAGCTTATGTCTGGCAAAGGAAAAGATCCTGGTGTCTGTATGCTCAACACACAAAATGTGGTGGCATGGGAGTACGAGATATGAGAGAATACTATGATGCAGTCATATTGGTTCAAGTGAAATATTGGATTGCCCCTTCCTCGTCTAATTTTGGTGTTCAATAGAACAGGCGAATGTAGCAAAAAGTTGTCTTAACTCAATGCTTATGACTAGTTCCCTTCATCCAAAACCTCTCAAACACACACATCCCACAATAACAGCTACCATTCAGACCTGGAGAAACCTCATACAAAACACTAAACAGATATCCTCACCTCTGACCCTCCCACTCTTTCTCTCTTCGCCACCATCTGTAATTCCCAATCTATCTTTCAAGAACTGGAACTCTTGCTCTAACATAAATACCACAGACATAATGAATGATAAGCAATTCAATTTAATACGTGTCTCAAACATATACCATTTCAAGTGGAGAATTCCTCAAGCCCAAATAACCTCTTATTTTCAAGCCTGTGAAATGCCAAACATTATTGTACCCAATAGACCGTGAACTTTCTAGACAGAGGTCATTCCCAATTCTAAAGGCATCTCAATATTTTACACCCTTCTCAACTCCAAACCTATTGTTGAAAAAACCACATCCATGCTAAAGTGGGAATCTGATCCGCACCGTAATTTTACTGACTCTCAATAGCAATCAGCCATCAAAAGTAATTACATATTTACCAAAAATGTCACCAATTGGGACATTTCACGAAAGATATTGTATAGATGGTATTTGACCCCTCCCACATAGCCAAATTTTCATCATCGACTGATAATTTGTTGGCGAGGTTGCTCACAAGAGGATACATTATATCATGCGCAGTGGAAATGTCCAAATATAAAAAGCTTTTGGAATTCGCTTTTTCAGACTTATCTCCTCTGCTAGTGGCTGTATACAAAAACTGGACCCTAGCCTAGCATTATTAGGTATCAATGTAGACAAAATACCTGCCACTTTTAGAATTCTGACTATGCATATACTTTATGCTGCTAGACTCATCATCCTAAGAACCTGGAAGAGTAATGTAGCGCCCAACATCAGAGAGGTTACGAAACAAGTTGACCCACTTACGAACAACATCTAACATTTAGTGCCGGTGTTCTATCAGAAAACCCTACCCCATCAGATTTCCCTACCTACGTCATTTCTGGTGCCGATTAGTCATGCACCAGCTGTAGCTGCGTCACACGTCCTACTGCGCACGCGCGGAATAGGTAGGGAATTTTGATAACATCATTAGGGATGAGGCAAAAGTCCTAAAAAGTCCTACTGCGCATGAGCGGGCGCATGCGCACCAACGGATCGGGCAGCGGCATCTCTTATAGCAAACATACATCCGATCTCCATGGCACACACTGTGCCAAGCCGACAATGGCACAATCCTATTTCCTACCCAAACGTGCACGCCCACTGTCTCATTGTCGGGTCAGCGCAGTGTGGGGCATGGAGATTGGATTGTCGGGTCGGTGCAGTGTCGGGTCAGCGCAGTGTGGGCCATGGAGATCGGATGGATGTTTGTTATAAGAGATCCCGCTGCCCGATCCTAGGACTTTTGCCTGACCCCTTACGATGTTATCAAAATTCCCTACCTATTCTGCGCATGCCCAGTAGGATGTGTGACGTGGCTACAAGCTGCTGCATGGTGAATCCACAGCTGATCTCAACCAGAAATCACGTGGGTAGGGAAATCTGATAGAACACCGGGAAACACCTTCAATTTCATGCTTTGTGGGACATATGGTTGAGCAGATTTAAAAATTATATGTTTAACCATTAAAAGAAATCCTGTTATTTCTCTTTACTGACTTCGAAATTTAGGGCAACCCAATGCACATGGAGTGAGTATATCCCCGTGGTGTGTACTAGTGTATATTCTTTCCATTCTTATCTTTCGTTTTGCTTTTATACATCCTTTCTGGACCTAAGGTGCCCTCATTGGATGTACCCGTTGGCATATTATAGTGAATATTCTCTATTTAAATAAGTCAGTCTTATTTGACATTGTTTGACTGTTTGTTCTGTTTATTGCACATCCTTTTTAAATATTCACTTAAAAACTCAGTAAAAAGGACTTCCGGTTTTGGTGCCCCATGAAGTAGGTGAGCTTTCAGCAGCTCCCGCAGTGGAACTCCTCAAATCGGCTATAAAATCTTGCCCAGCCTGCCCTGCTTACCTCCATCTGTCCGTACCTGCTCCTTACACCCTCGGGACCCAGCACCACTCCTTTTCTTCTGCTCTGATGGAGCGTTTCCTGGAGGAAGCCACGCTGCGTCCGCCGCCGGGCCCTCCACAAATCAAGGCCGCGGTCTCGGCCTGCACCGGCACCCTTCCAGACGCGGCGGCCATGGACAACTCACAGCTGCAGCCGGACATCTCCCAGCAGCCACATAATGCCACTCCTCCTCCGCAAGACCCCTCCACAGACAAAATAGCTCAGGCTGTAGTGGCCCTGCTAACGCCCACCATTGCGGCCTCTGTGGAACGGGCTGTCGTTGCTGGCATGGCAAGCATCAAAAGGGAGTTTGATGCACACTCCCACAGGATAACAGAGGTAGTAAGTGGCCTCTCTAATGTGGAAGATGAACTGTACCAATTTCAGGGCACGGAGCAATCCCAAGACAAGCTGAATCGTGTCAGTATGGAAACATTAGAGGATTTGGAGAACAGGTCATGCCGGAGCAACCTTAGATTTATTGGGGTCCCGGAAAACATTGCGCCATTCCTGAACTCTGTGCTAAGAGGATCCCTGCTGCTGTGGAATGCAAGGCCCCTCGCCCCATTATCACCAAATATCACCCAGCATCCTCCAAATCCCTTCCCTTTTCCTGACCTCTGGTCCAACTGAGCCGATCCGCCGGTCACTCGGTGATCGTCGGTGCAGAGGGAGAAAGGCAGGCGGCTGATGTAAACAAGCCGCCTGTCATTCTCCCCTGTATAGGAATAATGATTATACGGTTCTATAATGTAGGATCACTGTTCCTACACCTCAAGCCATAGCCAATCACAGTTAGAATCCCGCCCCTAGGGACACACATAACCCCTCCCTCTCAAAAAAGTTAACCCCTTCACTGCCAGTGTAATTTTACAGTAACAGTGCATTTGTATAGCACTGATTACTGTAGAAATGTCACTGGTAACCCCAAAAGTGTCAAAAATGTCAGTCAAGGGTCCGATCTGTCCGCCGCAATGTCGCAGTACACCATCATTACGCGTTAAAAAAAAACAACAAAAATGACAAAAATCTTTCCCTTTGTTAGTAAACACGATAACTTTTGCGCAAACCAATCAAAATATGCTTATTTTACCAAACATATGTAGCATAAAAGAAATTGGCCGAAAATGTTAAAAAATTTAGATTTTTACTTTTTTTTTGGGGGGGGGAATTTCATATAAAAAAATGTGAAAAATATTGTTATTTTTGCAAAATTGACGCTATTTGTTTGTTTATAGCGCATGATTAAAAAATTGCACAGGTGATCAAATACCACCAAAAGAAAGCTCTGTTTGTGGGGAAAAAAAGGACGTCAAATTAGTTTAGGTACAGCGTCACACGACTGCGCAATTGTCCGTTAAAGTCACGCAGTGCCGAATCGCAAAATAGGCCCTGGTCAGGAAGGGGGTAAAATCTTCCGGGGCTTAAGTGGTTAATAAAACTGGTTTTGTTTGCGCATTGAAGAGATTCATCTCACTTTTTTCACAGTTGCACAACAGAAAACAAAGTGAAGTTGGCTTATCTTGTGTATTTTTGTGTGTTTTCTATCAAATTATATAATAATTACAATCAGGGCAATTGGGGCATTTAAAAAAATCTGGGCATTTAAAAAAATAAAATATGTAATGCACAGCCAAACACTGTAAAGTGATTCCACAACACCAGTAAGTCATACAGTATATTCAAACAAATTCAGTGTGGTGTAATACCTCAATCAATAATAGGTAAATAGTCCAAAGTCCCATACAGCTGTGTATTACACATATATCCAACGACTTCCAGAGAAAAATTATTTTTAAATAGTGATAAAAATTATTAACCAAAACACCCTGTGTCTTCACTCTTCATGCAAATGCACATCCATCACCAGGTGAAGGGCCTGATTTTAGAATCATATTGGCAGTTATGTGATATAAGGATGTATGATCATTCTTGCTATATGTTCTTACACTGCTTCTTCTGCCTGCATAAAGAAAAGTCAGCTGTTTTCTTAGGGTGAATAAAATTCTATGACCTGCAAAGTAATGGTAGACAATAGCATGCAAAATCAAAAATCCATGACATGCCATTGCCTTGTGAAAGTCAAGATTTTTAAAATATTCCACACCAGGCATTCCAAACTGGTATTTTTAGGCTAAATGTAGCCCTCTAACACCATTTTCACATCCCTCAGTAGTTTAGAAATTTAAATTGAACAAGGTCTCTGCTGGTTCCCAGTTACTAAAAGTTAATCTTATGTCATTTTGCAGCTCAGTCTTTCAGGAATGGTGTTAAGTGTTTGTAAAACTCAGACATGAATATTTAACAAAGCATATCCCTCTATAGTATTTTCTGGTCTCAATTGAGAGCACTAAGGGGTTGATTTACTAAAACTGGAGAGTACAAAATTGGGTGCAGTTCTGCAAAGAAACCAATCAGCTTCCAGGTTTAATTGAACAAGAAGTAAGAAGCTGATTGGCTGCCATGTACAGCTGCACTCTCCAGTTTTAACAAATCAACTCCTTGTTTTTAAATTCTGGACTTTGAACAGATATAGAAAAGAGAATACTGCAGGTAGATAGGTACAACTTATATAGGATGATTTGTTTTATCTCTGTGTATCATCTAAGGTCAGACACTTCACTGAGTATATGTAAGGGTTCACAACTAATTTAATCACTTCCGGACCTTACGCTGCAGTTTTGCGCCGGTATTTTGACATTAAATACCGTCATTTTCTTACAGCGCGGGTGGTCCTCTTTCACATAAAAGTGATCCCAGCGGTGTATTTGCCATGGGATCTTTTTTATGGGTGGTGGGAGAATTGCCCCCTCCCTTGCATTATAGTTATTATATGGGACATTCATATCTTTCTTGTATAGTTTTTCTGTGTATCCCTGCCATCTCTTCTTTATCTCTTCTGCTTCTGTCAGGTCCTTGCCATTTTTGTCCATTATCGTTCCCATATTTGCACAACTCTTTCCCTTGATATATCCAGTTTTCTTGAAAAGCTCTCTAGTCTTTCCCTTTCTGTTGTTTTTCTCTAAGTATTTGCATTGTTTATTTAATTGGGTCTTTGTGTCTCTTCTTGCTATACTCTGAAAGTCTGCATTCATTTGGGTATGTTTTCCCTTTTCTTCATTGCCTTTTGCCTTCCTTCTTTGTTCAGCTATTTATATGGCCTCATCAGATAGCCACTTTGCTTTCTTGCATTTCTTCTTCTATGGGATGGTTTTTATTGTTCGGTCTTTTACAATGTTACACACTTCCTTCCATAGTTCCTCAGGCATTTTGTCTATCAGATCTAATCCCTTACATCTGTTCATCACCTACACAGAGTAATCACAAGGGATCCCATTTAGATCATATATGAATTGTTTAGTGGTGTTTCCCACCTTCTTCAATTCAAGCCTGAATTTTGCCATAAGAAGCACATGGTCTGAGCCACAATCAGCTTCAGCTTTTGTTTTGCTTGACTGTATAGAACGTCTTCATCTTTGGCTGCAGAGAATATAATCAATCTGATTTCTGTATTGACCATCCGGTGATGTCCATGTGTAGTGTTACCTCTTTGGTTGTTGGAAAAGAGTGTTTGTTATTACCAGTATGTTCTCTTGATAAAATTCGACTAGCCTTTGTCCTGCTTCATTGTGTACTCCAAGGCCATAGTTACCTGTTATTCCGGATATGCTTTGACTTCTTACTTTAGCATTCCAATCTCCCATAATGTAATGGATATCTTTTTTGGAGTTAATCCTAAAAGGGGTTGTAGATCTTCATAGAAGCTGTAAATGTCAGCTTCTATAGCATCAGCGGTTAGTACATAAACTAATATTACTGTGATGTTAAGTGGTTTGCCTTGGATACAGACTGAGATCATCCTATTGTTTTTGGGATTGATCCCCAATACTGCTTTCCTCACTCTTTGGTTGACTATGAGGGCTACACCATTTCTTCTGAGAGATTCTTGTCCACAGTAGTATATATAGTAGTCATCTGAGTTGAATTTGCCCATTCCATTCCCAGGTTCCTATGCAGTTTTCTTCTTTACAGCATCAGACTTTCCTTTCACTCCTACCATCCACAGCTGAGAGTCCTTGCGGCTTTGGCCCAGCCATTTTATTAGTTCTTGAGCTACTTGAAATTGCCCTCTGCTCTTCCCCAGTAGCACATTGGATACCTTCCAGTCTGGGGAAATCATCTTCCGGTGTCATATCTGTTAGACTTTTGTTTTTATTCATGATGTTTTCTTGGCAAGGATAATGGAGTTGGTTGCCATTTCCTTCTCCAGTGGATCACGTTTTGTCAGAATTCTTCACTGTGACCTGTCCATCTTGGCTGGGCCTATATGGCATAGCTCGTAGCTTCACTGAATTATGCAAGCCCCTTTGCCATGGCAAGGCAATGAACCATAAAGTGGCGTATGTTGGGTACCAAAGTGCTATATTTTTTTTTTCTGGAATTAAATAAGTGTGGCCCCAGAAGACATAGTGTGGTCTCCTAAAATGTATTCTACTCATTTCAGCCCACTGTTATATTTACATTTAAAATATCTGGAGTGAACTAAGTCATTGTAAATTTAACAATAATTAAAGGGTATTTCTATTTCTACAGCCAAATTGGGATAATACCCACTTTATATTTATTACATGTCCCCATTTACATTGTAAAAGTAAAAAAAAAAAAAAAATACAAATTGCAGTTTACCTTTTTTGGAACTTCTACTAAGCATAAATTCTGCTTAGTTCTCTTTGTTATGTGTGGGACTGGAAAGCCGTGTTTATCAAAATGAACCCTGTCTAGGGCAGATACCTCATCAGGTATCTTAGATTCGAACAATGCCTATCTTAACAAAAGATTAAAAGATTAGGAAGGGGGCTTCTTAATTGTATGTTAATAAGGATCTTACTCAGCCAGTACGAGTCCAGATTTGGGACAGATGATGCTGAGCTAGGTAAGAAATGCAGTTAGCCATGACACTTTAATAACAAACATATATAGTGCAAAGGTGGAAATATACTTTAAGTCTCCACCCTCAAAAACAAAACAAAAACACTTTATAGTGAAAGTCTAATAGCTAATAAATAGAACTCTAAAGATAAGAAAGAAAGCATTAATTTCTCAAAGGAGCAATTATTTGCAGTGCTGGATCCCTGCCTTCTTTAGACTCAGTCAGAAAAATGTAACACTTGTTTCTACATCACTGGTGAGATGAAAAGGGGAGCATTCCTAACCATATGTAATCTGCCTATAACATAAAAATGGCTGGTCCCAAAATTCAGCTGAAATAAAGGTAAAAAGCCTGCTTTGAATGCTTTGCACATGTCAAAATTCAGTGCTTAAAATGTTGGCCTTGTATCTCTAAGGCCCTCTTTTATCCATTTTCTTTATCAAAGTGGCTGATGACTTCCTGTCATATCAGTACAATTTTGTCTGTTTTTCTATTTGATTAGAAACAGCACCAATGGACCGTTTGATCATGAATATATTTGCCAGGTTGTTCATGACTGCCTAAGGAAATGGCTTGTGATGTTTTAAATGTATGCAAAATTGCATCTTTGAAGTTAATTGACAGTCATCCACAGCAAATCAATAATCAATTAACTAATCAAAATCCTTGTGTTCACTTGCTGTGATAGCTGAGTAATCTGTCCTTGTGTTCCCTGCTGTTATGGTTTAACACATAGTATTATGTATTTAAATCTGTCATACCTGATAGGATAAATAAAAATGGTAAAAAGGCGCTGGTATCACTGAATATAAAATAGATATCAATGGTGCACCAATTTTTTGAAAATTATATAAATGTGTTAAATTTCAAATATCTGTGACAAATTAATTAATGTTATAAAATTAAAAAATGAATATAAGGTGCAATGCCTGGTGTTTGTCTGTGACAAGGAATAAATTAAGGTAAATAGTAACTTATTCTTAAAAAATGGTAAAAAATATGTAGGTTAAATTGTATAACCACTAATCATATATACCATCATAAACCTTTTTGTAAAGTGCTAGTGCCACAGAATATATTGTGCAAACCCAATAAGGTGCTGAAAGGTGCAATAAAAAAACAATAAAGTGCTAGTGATCACTTAATAAACTTCTAGTTAAAAAACGTATGTGAATAAAAACGCATAGGAAAATTAAACTATGGAAAACAAGTGCCAATGTCAGCAATGTCAGCAATGTCAGTATGCAATTTTAGAATAAATGTTAAAAAATAATTTTGCTATTGTCTAGATTTGTTATTATCTGATTTCTGGCACCTTTTGGATAGGATACCTTGATAAACCCTGCTGCCTACAGTCTAGCTGGAAGTCATGAAAGTTTTATTTACTTTCACCTGTTAGTCATGTTTTTAAATATTTATTTATTTTTTGTTATTCTGCTTGTAAGCTGTCATGTATGCTGAAATTTTATTCCAAAATTTCTCTTATTTTGGGGCTTTTATTCGTATGTATTTTTCCCATATTTAACAGTGTGGTAATACACGTGTTTGTATTTCTGGCTGATGGAGCGCATCTGTAGTTAGAGTCGATTTCTGGGTGCTGATATCCAGCTTTACGAATTTCCAGTATTCCTGTATATATGGACATGCTTGTGTAAGTGGGTCATGCCTCTAATGATATCAATTGATAACGAAACGCATAAGACGGGACCTGACCCATGATGCAAGCACACTACTAGCCGCGGCTGTTTTTATTGTTCTGATCTGATGCTTAAAAGTATTGGATGTTTGTAAGTAATTTTTTTATTAAAGAGATTGAGATTTTTATAACATGCTTCACTATGGGATCCTGTATTTCATTTATATTTTGCTGAGCTATATGCAAATGGTCGCAATGCTGGTTGCTTTAAATATTTATGATTTGGAGCTTGCAAATACGCCCATATATCCTGATGAGAGCCATTCACCTGATGTCCACTGCCAAGCTTGGGTTAAACCTGTGTTGTATGTGCATATGACCATTCTATATTTTGAGGGTCCAACCCCTCTGGTAAGGAGACTTGCTTGAATCACTGATGCAGGGCTTTCATCTGTCTCTCAATTTCAGCTATATGGACTTTACATGTTTTTTACACTATCCAATAAGTGCAATAAGATATTGATAAATATTGGGCTAGCTCTCAGCTTTCTTAACCTCCCTGGCGGTATTCCCGAGTGTGGCTCGTAGTGGAATTTCAGTACCATTAGCGGTAACCCCGAGCCACACTCAGGGTACTGCCAGGAAGAAATCGCTGGATCCTGGTAGAGGTTACTTACCTTGTCCCCAGGAGCCTGCGATGTATTCCGGCAGTGTACAGCGGCTGGATCTTCCACCTGATGCTGTGTGCCCTGGCTTCCATTCCCTGCGAGCGTTGCGTTGCAGGGGGGGTGGAACTGGCGGCAAATTCAAAAAGTCAAACAAACAAACACACTGATATATTGTAATCCTATTGGATTACATTACTAAATAAAATAAATTGACCTCAGTTTGCTCCCCAGTGCCCTTGCCTGCAGTTTTACTGTATATATATATATATATATATATATATATATATATATATATATGTATATGTATATATATATATATATGTATATATACTTTAACTTATTTATAGTTCTTTATACTTTAACTTATTTATAGTTATTTGTTATATTATAATTTATGATTTTGTGTTTCAAACTTTATCATTCCCAAGATGTTATAAAGAAGAACGCACAGTAAAAAAAAAAAATCATATGTAAATAGTTGGTTTGGGCTGCTTGTTCTTAAGAATTACATGCAAAATAATGGTACCACTTTCAGCACCTAAAAATCTGAAATAATCATACCGCCAGGGAGGTTAATATGTTTTGTAAGCAGGATATGAAGGCATAATTAAGTGTTTTTAGATTTATCTAAAACATTAGAATTCAGAAAGTATTGTTCATCCCCTTTGGTGCAAAGGCTTATGCATTGGTTAATTTTGTTTCTCAATTATTTAGCATGTGTTTTCATCTTAATAGTAAAGCTCCTCATGAATTCCTTAGGGGAAATCCAGACCCAAGACAGGTTTGATTGTGTGGTTGTGTTTGTAGAGCTATATTTTCTTGGGTCAGGTTCATTGAGTAAACATGTGTTTGGCTTATACTGAGTATTTTTTTTAAGTCACCAGTGTTTTGCTGATCTGTATATGTGCTAAAAAAAAAAAAAAAAAAAAAAAAAAAAAACTAAACTACTATTTGTGGACATTATGATGTCCACAAACTGTACGGACAAGCTCTTTAAGTCCTGGACTTTGAACAGGTATAGAAAAGAGAATACTGCAGATAGACAGGTACAACTTATGTACAGTAGGATGATTTCTTTTATCTCTGTGTATCACCTGAGGTCAGACACTTCACTGGGTATATGTAAGGGTTTACAACTACTTTAGGGCCTCTTTGTTGTAAGTGGCAGTTGTTAATTTTATGCTAGGTACCAAAGTGCTATATTTTTTTCTGGAATTAAGTAAGTGTGACCCCAAAACATAATGTGGTCTCCTAAAATGTACTCCAACTGTTTAATTTGAATTTTAAATATCTGAAGTAGGCTAATGAAAAAGCTAGCTAGTCCAAAAGAAGTCATTGTAAATGTAACAATAACTAAAGGTTATTTCCAATTCTACAGCCAAATTGGGATAGTACCCACTTTACATTTTTACATGTTCCCATTGACATTGTAAAAGTGAAAAAAAAAAATTGCAGCTTACCTGAACTACTGTTTGTGGACATTATGGCGTACCCATGAACTCAGAATTTTATGGTCTCGTTTGTATGTAATTGATGATTGGTGCATGTTCTTGCATTAGAGTTCTATAGAAAGATGCCCCTTGTAAGATAACTCTGACCTCATGTTTTGGACAAAGAGAAGGCAATATATTTAACACCTTTTTTAGCTCTATGTATACAAAGGAAACGGGGAAACTCAGTAAAACAATGTGGATAGTATTGCAACAATCTCTCAAAATCAATGTGGTCCAGAAACTGTTACATAAAATCACCTGCACTAGATGGATTACACACGTGTCCTCAGTCAGTTGAGCTATGTTATTTGTAAACCATTGTTCCTAATTTTTAGAAACTATTTAAAGGATGGCTTAGATTAAGGCAGGGCCAATATTGTGCTTATATTTAAAAAGGCATAAAAGTCTTAATCAAGTACTTGCAATCCTATAAGGTTAACGTCTATAGCCAAATAGTTACTTGAGAGTTTTTTAAGGGACCCACCTAGAAGAGTTTTTGCTAGAAAACAATATTATAAGCTATCATCAGCGAGAACGTCACGGAAGACTGAAGACGTCAAAAAAATCTATTTTTTTCTGAGGGAGTGAGCAAAAACTTGTACAAAGGAGCAGCTGTTACTTGGACTTTGCAATTGCGCTCTACACAGTTTATCACAGACAGTTATGTGTAAGTTAAGGTCTACAGGCTTAAAAAAATATATATTTCTATAAATAGATAGAAAACAGAGAGTAGTGATTAATGATTCATACTCTGAATCATCTAAGGGTGTACCCCAAAGTTCAGTGTTGGGACTTTTACTTTTTAACCTATTTATAAATTATATTGAATTTGGGATTAACCATTTTGCCATCTTTTGCTTTTTTTAGAGCTGACAATTAGTTTAAACCCCCAAATATATTTTCTGAAGGCATAAGTCTTGGAGAATAATATGGTGGTAGTTCAGAATACACCAATGTTAATTTTAGTGCACTAAAACACAATATAATACCAAATATTTAGGTAAAATATAAAAGATGAGGTTGTTCCTCAGTAAATAGATACCCAACATGTCAAGGCATCTTTTTTTTTTTAACCTGCTGTTTTTGCCATAAAATAAGGGGAAAAAAAGTCCAACGATTTGGAAAAAAAATAAAACAGTTTCCTTTATTTTCTTTTAAAATAAAAAAGCCAGTATAGTACAAAACCCCTCATTTTTTGGAAACATATACCGAGGGGGGTTAAACATGGTACAGGCCATACACAGAGGGAGGAGGCAGTGAATGTGTTAATATTCTGGTTACATACAGTGGCAAGATGGAGGTGAACGGGGTCAATATTTAGATGGGCAAGATAAGGGAGCTAAGGGGTTCAATTTCATGTCACTAGGGACAGTATTGGAGATAGTATGTGTTGGAGAGGAGGGGGGGAGGGGCAAGAAAAGGGTTTCCAAAAAAGATTTTTGTGTCACAGCAACAGAATGAATGGATCAAGCATTTTCAGGCTGCTGAATAAATTGATTCTGTGTCCATTCACAATTGCAAGATCTCTCTTCCTCCCCTGTTGTAAGCACTGTAAAAAACACCATGTGATCACATGGCACCCAGCCACTCAGATTGGCTTGATACGGTGTCTCTGTGTACCCAACCATCTAATGATGGCTGGGTTCACAGCAATTACCTGGCAGATCAGCCACCCGGGGGCTATTTATCCAGAGCTGTTCATCAATGGCATTGAGTAAATAAAGGGCCTCTGATCCACCATTCAGCGCTTTCAGACTACTGTCAAAGTGCCTTACACAGACAGGAAAGGGATAAGAATAAAACAAAAAATAAAAAAGAACAAGCTAGGTGCTAGGTAATGTCATCAAGAGTACATTACAACAGAGAAAAGATACATGTAATAGAACAAAGTAGGAACAGAAATAACAGAAGAACAGAGGTTTAAACAGGAACACACCATTGTCACACACAATCAGACTATTGGACCTGGATACGAGCTTATACAGTACCAGAGAATCCTGACAAAAGAAACTTGAAAAGTGTTAAGGAAAAGGCTTATGGATTTGATTTACTGAAGTGTGACATGAAAGTCTGGTCAAGTAAAAAAGCATTTTTTTGTTTTGTTTTTTCAAATGTACATTAGATATTGAGGTAAACACAAGTTCACTTTACTATATCTCACAGTAGCCTTTAGTAAATTAGGCCCAGTGAATCAATAGGGACCAGTAATCAGGAACTTCCTTTAATAGGCAGAGGAATTAAAGTAAAGCACAGGTAAAAGTGCAGTGAAGCAAGACAGAAAATCTATGTATTATAATGGGTGTAAGCAAAAGAGAAAATCTAGGAGGGTGCGTAGCCAAACCCCAGAGTGTAGTGAACAAGGCAGGCAAGTATCTAGAAGTTTTTACCTATTAAAAATGTTGTGAATGTAAGTATTTGTAACATCAAAACTTGTTTTGTTTTGGATAGAATATGAAGTGGTTAAAGCCCTGGTAAGGGTTTTTTTTCTGTGTATGTCCCATTTGGGAGGATGTTTCTTCACTTCTTGCTCCAGAAAAACGCATAAGAGAAAATCTCTGCAAAGTTAGCAGAAAACCCCTCTTAGACGGCTGTCAGACTATAGATGCACCTGAATATTGTATTATTCACCTAAAAATGATCTTTATCCAATTTGAGCAATTGTTTTCATTTTGTAAAAAATATCTTAATTTTTGGCAATAAATTTACTTAACCCCCCAAACATTACCTATTTTATGAAATTAGAGGTCAAGTAGAAAAAAAGATGATAGTTGCAAATGTTTATGTCATATTTGAATAATTATTTATTAAATGCAAATTTTCAGAAAAAAATATTGTGTAAATACACACTATATAATATGCATTTTTTGTGAAATTAAAAATATGAGGATGTATTGAGTAAATAAAAAGATTTAATAATTGCTCTCACTCTGACATTCACAGCAATATGTCACACGTATGGTGCGACTGCAGTTTACATACTTGCGTGCACCCTGGAGAGTGTTGGCATATGTGTATAGAGCAACGGGGGTTTACAGAAATGTTGTCAATTTTTTCAATACATTTTATAATAACTTTTTCTTTTATGTATTTATTTTTACTTGATTGTAATCACAAGGGAGTATTAAACACCCATGTGATAGCATTGGGCAGGTGACAGGTACTCTTTTTGGTACTCTTTTTCTAATATCTCCTCTGTCCTTCACACCATCTAACCAAGCATAGATCTGCTCAGTTAGATGTGTCCTCTGGCTGTACTGGCCAGGAAATAGTGGATCTGATACCGGAAGTGACACAATCAGTGTCACTTCCGGTTTCTTTGTTTACATGTGAGTTTGAGGCATGAGTATGCCTTACTCTCATACAGCTCTCCATCCTCAAGCCAGAGGTTGTTGTTTGGGGCTCCCAGTAAGAGCAAGAAAGCTAGGGAACCACAGGGGGTAGGCACTATGCTGCCCACTCTATGAAAACGATCATCAGCCATTCTCTTTGAAGCTGGGAGCCTGCTGAAGAAAATGCGCACAAGCTTGTGAATAAATGGGTTGTAAAGTCAGAAGGTTTTCTATCTTAATGCAATTTATGCATTAAGATAAATAACCTTCTGTGTACAGCAGCTCCCCTCAGCCCCCTAATACTTACCTGAGCCCCATCTCTATCCAGTGATGTCCATGAATGCTTCAACTGTCCGGTACTCTCTTTCTCCAGATTGGCTGAGACACTTGGCCACCGCTGCTGTCAATCAAACTTAATTAGCCAATCAGGAGAGAGAGGGGGTGGGGCACAATGGCAGCTCCGTGTCTGAATGGATACACGGAGCTGCAGCTCGGCTCGGGTGCCCCCATAGCAAGCTGCTTTTTGTGGGGGCACTCAACAGGAGGGAGGGGCCAGGAACTCCAGCCAGGGACCCGAGAAGAGAAAGATCCATTCTGCTCTGTGCAAAACTATTACAAAGAGCAGGTAAGCATAACAAGCTTGTTATTTTTATTTAAAAAAAAAAAATAGACTTTAGAATCACTTTAAGGATTCAATCTTTGGACATCTGTAGTACATCCAAAGAGCTGAACTAGTTAATTAAATGTTTACACATCTACATATTTGTTATTCCACATTTTTCATTGTATTTAATTTACAGATTTCTATATTTTCCCTTAACCACTTCAATGCAGGACACCTTTACCACTTCCTGCCCAGACCAATTTTCAGCTTTCAGTGCTCTTACAATTTGAATGAGAATTACTCTGTCATGCCAAATTGCACCCCAACACAATTTGTATAGTTTTTTTTTCACACAAATAGAACTTTAGGTGGTATTTAATCACCACTTTTTTTTATTTTATTTTTTGTAATATAAGCAAAAAAATAGTAAAACTTTGCACATAAGAACATTTTCTTCATAAATGTAGGCCACAATTTATACTGCTACATATCTTTGGTAAAAATAACCCAAATCAGTTTATATGTTTTAGTCTGTTTGAAAGTTATAGAGTCTACAAGCTATGCTACGTATTATTGAAAATTGATTACACCTGATGTACTGTCTGCCTATTTCATTTCTTGAGGCCCTGAAATATCAGAACAGTACAAATACCCCCCCAAATGACCCCCTTTTGGAAAGTAGACAGCCCAGGGTATTTAGTAAAAGGCATGGTAAGTTTTTTAAGTTGTAATTTTCTCCCACAATTCTTGGTAAATGTAAGAAATTAACAAAATTATCATATTAAAGCGGAGTTCCGGGCACAAAATCGACCTGATCGATTTTGTGTCCATCCGCTTGCTCTTCTTCCCCTGAAAAGGAATTGGATAGTTAGGGTTATTTTTTTTTTTACTTACCTTGTAATTGTAGATAGAAATACTCACCTATTTTCCACTTCCTCCCTCTGTGGCCGCGGCCCGCGCCGTCACTTCCGGTTTGCAATGATTCCTGGGAGCTGAACGTCATCGCTCCCAGGAATCAATGCGACGGCACCGGCCCCGCTTGTCACTTCCGGTGCGACGCCGCATTCCCTGCTAAACAGCTTCTGGGCATGCCAAGAAGCTGTGGAGGAATGCGGCGCCGCACCGGAAGTGACGAGAGGGGGCGGTGAAGGCGCATTCTGGGAGAAGAAGACGCGGAAGAGGACGCAGAAGAGGATCGCGCTGGCTTCAGCTGCCCACAACAGAGATGGCAACGCTGGGGAAGAAATTTTAAAAGTGAGTATTTCTTCTTGCAGGTAAGTGCGAACCGGGACAGATCAGAGGCTAGCCATTGTGGAATGTACTAGCCCTGACTGTCCTGGGGGTATTTATGTTGAAAAAAAACGATTCTGTGCCCGGAACTCCGCTTTAACAAATTATTTCTCACACACGGCATAGGCATACTTGCAATTACACCCCAAAACACATTTTTCTGGACTTTTACATAGCCTGACCACAATTTTTGGAAAATGCGGAAAGAAAATGAATATACACTATCTCACAAAAGTGAGTACACCCCTCACATTTTTTGTAAATATTTTATTATATCTTTTCATGTGACAACACTGAAGAAATGACACTTTGCTACAATGTAAAGTAGTGAGGCAGAAGGCAGGAATGTGGTCCATAAAACGCCCTGGGTCATTACAGGCAGCAGGCAGAAATATGGGCAGCACAGTTAAAGTAATGGTGCAGGCAGCATGCAGGAACATCAGGCATAGGGTGGAGGCTTCTTCCCAATCAATCACTTTAAAGCCTCAGAACTCCACATTCTGATCTGGAAATTACAAAACCCGGAGAAAACCAAAAACAGTTTTTCTCTCCTCTGAAGCCCCTCACATACGAGACCCCTGGGTTTACTTGCATCCCACTACTATAGTAGTAGGGCAAAACATCAGTCCAATCTGCAGGCAAAAAACATGATGAATTAACAGGCTAAGGTCATTGCAGGTGAAAGGCAGAAATGTAGTTTAGAAACAATCCAGACAGCAGGCAGAGGCATCGTCGGTAAACAGGCCAGGGTCAGTTTAGGTGGAAGGCAGAAACCTGGTTTAAAATCAATCCAGACAACAAGCAGAGGCATTGTCAATAAACAGGCTAGGGTCAGTTAAGGTGGAAGGCAGAATTGTGGTTTAGAAACAACCCAGACAACAGGCAGAGGCATCGTCGATAAGCAGGTCAGGGTCCATTAAAGTGGAAAGTAGAGGCATGGTCAATCAAGGCAGCAAGCAAATGATCAGTACAGGTATTAGAAATAGGGAAATGGCAGCATGTTAAAGATAAGGGGAACTAATATTTTAGGGACGTGATAATGTCAGAAGTGGTCTCTGATGCATAGACCCAGTTGGGAGGGAAATTAGGGCCAATGAACACTGGTGTCTCTCCTACCTCTCCCTCTATTTTATCCTACACTGTTGAATAAATCCTGCTACACCATTGGAACTGTTGGCTTGTTGCCTCTTTCTCCCCTTCCCCTTCTTCTGTTGCAGCTTTTGGGTTCCCAGCCCATCCAAAAAGCAGCCAAACTCCAGTCAGCTGTGTCAGAAAAAGACTTTTCACTAATTGATTATAGGCCAGACCTCTAGGTTTATAAATGTCTATATATACATGCATATATCTTTGTAATTTTATATAATTTGTATATATACATTGTTGTAGTCTCTCATACACCATTCAATCTAATTGCTTAGGATCATCCCTTGATTATAACAAGTAACAAGTGTAGTGCTAAGTGTGGGTAGTTAACCTCTATGCCAGTGATGATCCCCACTAACTTTTGGGTCGAGTGTCTGCCCTGCTGCAATTACATCACAAAACAGTACACTTCTTATAATAGTTCTAAATGAAATCACAGAATTGTAGCATCACCTTTTTAATATATCTAACACACACTGTGCTTATCACAATTTAAAAAAGAACATACAGTATATACATAAACAAACATACACAAAATGTCTTTCACTGTTCATACTGTATACCCCACACTCGTGTTAATAACCAAACAGTATTCTATTTAAAACTATTCCCAAATAATATTTTTCCATGTCCAGGCATCATTCAGTGAATCTCTCTGTCCCTTTATGATGCCCTGCTGCATTGTGATCCCAGAAGGGCAGACGCTGGGCAAAAATACTATCCAGAGTATTTTTTCAATGAATGCATTCTTTTACTGGACAAGGTGAAGAGTGTAACATCAATGCCTCACCCCTCCACTTCGTCCAATCAGAGAATTTGTTGCATTCATTGAGAATTGAGATAACTGTAAATGATCTCTGAATGGCACCCATGCTGAACACTGTGAACAGTCAACCTCCTGTGTTCAGAGTGCAGCAGGGCAACTGCTATGCACAGGACCCAGAAGTTTGTGGCGATTATTGTAGCAGCAATTCTTACTACAGTGATTTCCAGCTTCTTAAGAGATCCCACAGGTATTATATATTGATAGTTTCATTAGTCCAAGCTGGACTAGTGTATTTATGTAAAAAAAATCTTTACCTGGAATAACTCTTCAAAGGACATGTTGTCCCTTGTACCCAAATCCTTTTCTCCTTTTTTTTTCTCTATCCTTCCTTTACCTTACCTTGTTTCCTCTCATGAGGGTTCCTCCCTTTCCTGCCTCTTTGTGTCCTATAGTTAACATAGGACACAGGTTCAGAGAGGAGTTGTAATCAGCCTCCCTTCTGAACAAATATCAAATGACAAAGTGTTCTAGGTAAGATGTATAAAAAAGTTAAGAAATGTTGAAGTTGCTTAAAAAATGTAAACTAAAACATTGTTCATTGTTTGTTGTTTTTTTCATTTGCTTTTTCATGAAATATACAGCAAACACGTCTAATCCATGACAAAACATATTGTTTCCTAATGAGATATTGCATTAAAAATTAGGCAGTGAGCCTTTGTGATAGCCATCAGTTAAAAATATTTATGCCTTTAATGATGGCTAATGGACCCACAGTTCTATCATTATGACAAAAAGATAACAATATCATTATCATTTATCTAAGTATTGACTAAAGACTTTTAGTACTAATTACATTTTTTTTTTTTAATTTGTGCTGATAGCTTGTAGTTTTAATTAATACATTTTTGTCAGTGTCTAAAGATGTATGTATGCATATATGCTTTGCTATATGTTGTAATCTCTTTAATCTTAATTTTAATTTAAAGGAACTGATTCAATTGTTAAGGCAATTACATAAAATAACCGATCCCATTTTATTGTCAATATATTTTGATTGATTATTCATTTTGTCTCTTTACAATTAGTGCATTGCCTTCTTACATACTGGTTATTTCCCAATGTGATAACCCCCTGATAAGTTAAGTGTATGTAACCATAAATTAATAATTCAAAACAGTGTATACATTTATTCGACTAGTGACTGGTGTATAGCCTTAATAACGTGTACATATATAAGGTGTGGATGTCTTGCTTGATAAGAGACCATTAGGCCCCTTTCACATGGGTATTCATAACAGGTCCACCTGTTATTTTTCAGGTGGACCTGATCGAAAGCTCCATGCAGGTCAATGGGCAGGCAAAACAGTATTGTGTATTGCGTATGTTTACATCTGCTTACGTACAGTTTCACCCAAGTCAAGAAATAAAATATGCAAAAGGACTACATCCTTTTGCATTTTTCCAGACCAAAACACGATGAATCCGAGGTAGCCTGATGTAAATTAACACAAGTCTGTTTACATCTAGCAGTCCAACACAGATCCACCACAGTGCTGTCAAAATGTGTAAAAAAAATGAACATGACAGATGTCACAAACTAACATCCAACCTGCTCAGCTCCAATTCAGCAGAGGATCTTTTCACAGGATACTGTCTGTATGCTTTTGGGAAACTCTTGAAAAAATATTGAAAAAAAGAATGTACTAGCTATAAAAATACATTTTTATACTCTTACAAACATCTATAGTGATGGCAGGCATCAGCATAGATAGAGTACATGTGTCATTTCAAATCTGTCAGATTTTGAGGTAAAATTTTACTCCAGGTTTTGGCATATCATTAAGAAATCACTGGTGCTAAAGTAGAGGAAAGACTGTTTCTGAAATAAAACTTTTTCTGAAATAAGGACTTCAAAGAAGACATCTTGTGCAATGGCATACCTTGCTACACTAAGTTTAGACTGTAAAAGTAAAATAGTAAAAATAGCACAAAATTGCCCCAAAAATAGATGCCTGTGTTTATTCCATAGTCAAAGTGGATGTGACTATATTAATAAATCTCCCCAACAATTTCTTTCTTCTAAAGGATGTTCCAAGTAGAATGTTAGAGATCATGCATTTTTAGTGTCAGCAAATAAGAATTGACCCTAGTTATTATATCTGACAGGAGAACTGTTTGTGCTATTATGGGCAAATAGATTTCAGATGTTTTTTTATCTAAAGTAGGCCTTAAATTTAAAGGAAAAATACAGTTGCTTAGAGCACACATACATACATTTCTTCATGAGACATTTCTATGTATCTAAGGCTTTACTTTTTTTCCTTAAATTTCTTTCATGAAAACCTAAGAGGTACACTCAAGTCAAAATTGAAATTTTTTCCTTAATATTCATTAGAGATGTCGCGAACATAAAATTTTTCGTTTGCAAACGGCGAACGCAAGCTTTCACAAGGGGCGCCCCCACTCGTATGGGTGGGGAGAAGGCTCCTACAATTCTCAGATGCTTGGTAGGAGGTGATTCAGGACAGGTGGGTAATTTCTATGGTGTCACAGGGGCTCAAACTGAAATTCCAGGTGTTTCCACTCTCTCGGGCAAGGGGGAGCCAGGCCGTCTTGTCCAACATCAGTGCCTGACCTCACAAATGCACTCCTAGAAGAATGGTTAAACATTCCCATAGACATACTCCTAAATCTTGTGGGCGGACTTCACAGAACAGCTGAATTATCTTATAGATATCTATCTAGACAGTTTCATAGAAAAGGTTTGCCACTGTTAATGTTCTACCTTATAAAATGTAAAATACCATCATAATCTAAATGTATAACATACATAAAATGCTACTACCTTAATTAATTTAACATGTATTATATAGAGTATTTTCTAATAAATAGAATGATAGACTTTTCCCATACCGCCAATCTGTTTCAAAGAGGCATTGAAAGTGTCAGTGAGATTGGTGAAGCAGAAAATATAGAAAGCAAAGATACACAGAATAGGGTTCAAGAAGTGCACTGCTACTGTCATTCCACTGACTATTAAGCAGGTTTTTCTGCAGGGTTTTTTGAGTGGGATTTTTTGAAGAGAAGTTGAAGGAACTTTATAATTTGGTAAGTTCCTGTGGTTACTGCTTAACTTTAGTTGCTCACTGAATGATTTCTGTTGTTGCCTAGAAACAGGGCTTTTATTTCCGCTGGAACTTGATGGAACTCAGTATCATCATCTCTGGCTCAGGCTCTCTGCTCCCTGCTCACCACTATCACTTGTAAACACAGAAGCCTGGCTTATGTGTTTAAAAGTGATAGCTTGTCCCCCCCCCCAGGTGTTCCCAATAAGTGCAGGATTGGGACAAGAGAGATGCAGGTGCATTGGATGCAGTGCAGATGCTGACACCCCCACTGTATGTCTCTCTGCAAGTGAGAGAGGCAGAGCCACCTACAGTGTGTGGGGAGGTACTAGAACAGCCTGGGGGCTTCAGCTTAATACAGCAACACAGGTAAGACATGTGGCAGATGATAGAGCTTTTAAGGAGAGGGGGTGGGGGCAGTGGAGGGGGTTTGTATGCAGGGGTAAGAGTGGAAGAGGGGTAAAAGTGATTTGTGGATGAGGGATGCAGAGGTAAGCAGCTGTAGAAGAAAGCTGAAGCCTGCACTCTGTGTGTAGCGCATCCCCAAAATCTGCACTCTGTGTGTAGAGCACCGACAAACGCTGCACTCTGTGTGTAGCTCACTCCCGAACTCAGCATTCTGTGTAGCACACCCCCGAACTCAGCACTCTGTATGTAATGCACTCCTGGTAATGCCCCTTTAGGACCCTCCCACTGTTTGTGAAATTTGACCACACTTACTATTTGATGCCTTTTGGAGGGTGTGTGGAGGTGGGAGGCGGGTTTTTGGGTGTTGTGGTTGAGTTCCTGCACCTATTTTCTGAGAAAAAAAGCCCTGCCTAGAAAAATGTTCAAGAGGGAAGACAGCCCCTTCTAAGTGCAGCAAGACATTTATTTGCAGTGTGTGCAGCAGTGATACACTCACATTTAGACGGTGAACCAGATGCTCTCATCGGGATCCACTGCCTCCACCATCAGGACCCGCTCCAGTGATGACCCTAATGATCCACATTACGTGACTTACTGCATTTGATTCACCGACTAAATGTGAGTGTATCACTGCTGCACTTAGAAGGCGCTGTGCTGTCTTCCCTCTTGTCTCCCTCCAGAGATCTCTTCTGTCTCTTCTGCCGGCAGCCGCTACAGTGGACAGCTACCCCCTGAACTTTTTGGGGGTCCCCCTACCCCTGGTGTTTCCCTTCCCCCCTCCCCCCTCCCCTGGGTCCCCAGGACCAGACTTTATTGAGACCTCTTCTTGCGCCAATCCACCACCAAACCATAGAAAAATGTTCAGCATCTGATAAAAATACTGTGTTGGCATTTCAGTTTCATCACAGCTATACTCTTGGATGAACAATGCTAGTCCAAAATGTAGCAACAAAATTAAATGTGCCAGATATTGATTTGGGTTGCATAAATTGTTATATGCATGCACTTTGAAATTCTTTCCATCACAGACTATGTCATAGTTGGAAGCAAACTGATATTAATACTAGATGTCTTCTATAAATGCAGGTGCATTCTTCAGAGGAATGATATTCTTTGCCTATGTGAACATTTATGTTTTTTTTTTTTTTTATGTATTTCTCCAACAAACTAGAACAGAATTTTGATATAGCCATGTTTTTGTCTTAATTTTTTAACCAGTCCCCAGAGAACTGTACAACAGTTTTACAGATATTTTGCATAGCATATGCCTCAATTACATATCAAATTGCCAGGTTCCCAAAACTGTGTTTATATTTGTCCCAGCATGCATTGTATTTGCCAAAATGGAAGCAGTTGTTTAGTTATTCATCAATCACTCATGGTTACTAGCCTTCAATGCTGCAGGCAAATGTTTGGCCAAATGCAATTTGAGGATGACATACAATACCCAATATCAACCTTTATCTGATCAACTTTTAACAGCATAAGCCTATAACACTATATTGAAGACCGTTTTTGCTGTTGTCAGGGAGAAATGCAAGAAACTGAGCTGGGTGAAATAATTTTGGCTGTCAGAGACAATAGATGTAAGTGTATTCAGCTTCTATGTAAAAATGGTTGTGTTCTTAGGTGTGTCCTGTACTCTCCTGTCTAGGATGCTCTGCTGTTGAAAGGCTGTTTGCAGTAAGGTATTTGGTTCAATGCACTTTTTTCAACTTTCTGAAAATGTTTAAAGACTATGGATGTAAATTAAGGTACATATATATCAAGCAATGGACAGGATATTTCTCTTTACATGTATTTTGAATATGAACTTCACAAAAAGACTGCCTATTGCTTGCGTTAATGATTTTGGTATAAACAAAAATATTATATTCAGTAGAACAAAGACATAACTCATAAAGAAAATCCAGAGACTGGTTCTCAAAATTATGTATGAGAGAACTATTGCAGTATGGTATCCACTGATGAATTTTAATGAACAAGCTGTAGAGCATCACTGTACTTAAATCACGCATTTGCATTATAGCTAAGAGAAAGAATGAATGATAAAGAAAAAGAAGAAATGTGGAAGTAAAGAGAAAAGAAAAAAATATAGAAAGATCAGGAAGTTTAGAAAACATTAATGGGTAAGGAAGGAAACATGGGCACCCGCAGGTAGGGGCAAATGCCCCCCCTGGAATCTCAACTTCCCCCTTCAATTTGTTGTTAAGCCACTTTATACCATCCTGTCTGGTCTGTTTTATAATCCTGTGTGTCTGTGTATGTGTTTTAAAAAAATAAGCCATTTTATACCAGTTTTCAGAGGGCCGAGCACCGCTCACATTACCTGTCGGCTCTAACCTCTCCCCATCTGACAGCTGCCTGCAGTGGGAGGGGCCAAGGATTCCTCACTGATATCAGTCGGAAAGAGAAGGAAGAGGGGAGAGGAGAAGAGATGTGGCAGGTCACATGAGCGATGACCGGCACTTTGAAAACTTGTAAAGAATGGCTTATTTTTTATAAAACACAGACACAGGGGCACACAGGATTATTAAACAGACTGTAGACAGGATATGAAACTTTAAATGAAACTACATCAGCAGGAGGAGAGGATGCGGGCACTGACCCAGGAGCAGACAGGCAGGCAGGGAGGGAGGGGGGAAAGAGGACAGAGGAGGACAGGAGGGCTGTGGATGACGGAGGCACATAAACTGACCACAGTGTCAGGGATCAGCAGCCATAGTATACCACGGTCAGTTTACAGAGGGGAGGGCAGAACCAGGCAGGATCAGCCAGGTATTTTAGGTGATAGAAGGGGCCAAATTACACAGCACAAGCACTGTGCCATTTAACATGCTTTAAGGAAACAGGATCATTTTTTTTTTTAAGGTTAACAAATGCTTTAAAAACAAATGCTGCTGTTTTCTCTTTAAAAATAAATACTCAAAAGAAGTATGACTAAGCCCCTCCCTTTCATGCCATTTTTGAAGGGGCGGAGCATGGGTGACCTTAAAATGATGCTCCTCCCCTAAAAAAAAGTTCTGCGGATGCCCATGGAAGGAAAGGAAGAACAGAAAGACGAGTTATTCACTTCCCAATCAACAGGCAGTCTCAAATATATCTCAAGTTGTCGCTATATGTGCAAAAACATAAACAGAGAACTACTTATGTAAATTTGGTATGGAAATTAGGGGTTTGTTGGTGTTAGTAATATATCATCTGCGAATAAAGATAATTTAAATTCAGCTGAATGCACATAAAGGCGAAGGGCTAGATTTGCAGACAAGAGGGTCAATGCATAGTACAAACAACAGTGGCAACCCTACCTGGTTCTATTTCCAGTTAGGCATAGGGGCTAAGAGGAATGTGAGAGCTTAATGGAAACTGAGGATGTCGTGTAAAAATGTCAGATAGCAGCTACAAATTTTACCCGATCAGCATTGATCAATTTGTACCTAATCATATGAAAATAATTTTAGTGAAAATTTTGAAACCCTAATTCAAGAGAGCTCTAGGTCTGTAGTTATTACATAAGGTTTTTCTCTGGTTTAGGAAAAATTATTGTATAAGAGTGAAGCAGGAATGCTGGAATATGCTGAGATAAAAATCAAACTGTTATGTTAAGTACTACATATACTTAAAATCCTTTTGTGATATAAATTTGAAGGTTTATCCACCCCGGGGGCCTTACTAGAGGGAAGCTGTTTTATCACCTGGTCTATTTCTTCCATGATGATAGAGACATTTAACCACCTAAGCTCCGGAATGTAAAAATGTAAAAAAAATGTAAAAATCAATTTTTTTTAAACATTTTAGGCCAATTTGTTTTCTGCTACATATTTTTGGTAAAAAAAAATTGCAATAAGCATATTTTGATTGGTTTGCACCAATAATAAAAATTTGCACTGTTACTGTAATAATGACACTGGCAGGGAAGGGGTTAACACAGTAAGTGATCAAGTGGTTAAATGTACAATGCACACCTAGGGGCATGTTTCTAACTGTGGGGGGGGCATGGTTTGTGAAATTACCATAGAGACCTGTGATCCTATATAGAAGGATCACAGGGGCTCTGTGATCATTCCAGAGAAAAGAACGGTCAGCTGTGTTTACAATAGCTGCCCATCCTTCTCTCTCAGTGAGGAATGATCGTGGGTGTCAGGCGGCAATCGGAGCCGCCTGCCCCATGCATCAGGATCCCCGCTGATGAGCATCCCCTAGCTGCAGGCGCATGCAACCGCCGTATACCTACGGCGGTTCGCACAGGAGCTGCTGCCTTCCACAGTATAACTGCAGCGGGCAGTCTTTAAGCGGTTAATGACCAGGCCATTTTTTGCAATATGGCACTGCATCGCTTTAACTGACAATTGCGCAGTCGTGCGACGGTGTACCCAACTAAAATTGATGTTTTTCCCACAAATAGAGCTTTCTTTTGGTGGTATTTTATCACCACTGCATTTTTTTTTATTTTTTATTTTTTGCTCTATAAACAAAAAAAGAACCACAATTTTGAAAAAAAAAAAAAAAAAAACAATAGGTTTTACTTTCTGCTATAAAACATACCCCATAAAATTTTTTAAAAAAATCTAATTTGTTCATCAATTTAGGCAAATATGTATTCTGTTACATATTTTTGGTAAAACACATCCTAATATTTGCATATTGATTGGCTTGCGCAAAAGTTATAGTGCCTACAAATTATAGAATACATTTATGGACTTTTCATTTTTTTAAATTGTTTTTACTAGTAATGGCGGTGATCCGCATTTTTTAGCGGGACTGCGACATGGCGGCAGGCAAATCTTACACCCCGTGACACTTTTTGGAGACCAGTGACACCAATACAGTGATCAGTGCTAAAAGAAAAGAACTGTTACTGTATAAATGACACTGGCTGGGAAGGGGTTAACACCAGGGGTGATTATGGGGTTAAGCGTGCTCCTAGGGAGTGCTTTCTAACTGTGAGGGGAGTGGATTCACTAGAGAATAAGAGAAATCCGTGTTTCAGCTTCAGCTGAAACACAAGATCTCTCTTTTCCTTCCTAACAGAACAACGGTCTGCCTTGTTTACATAGGCAGACCGTTATTCTGTCATTTCGCTGAACGATCGGAGTGTCCAGGCGCTGTGTATGTGTATATGCAGCAGGTGGTCCGGAAGTGGTTAACACGTTTATCATTCGACTGGATCAATTTTGGTAGTGTGCATTGAGGAAGATATTCCTAGATGCAATGTAGAATAGTAGGATCACTAGTTTTATATGAGGGGTGTTTCAGATTGTATAGTTGAGTGTAGTACTCAAATATGGCACACATTTGTAGTACTCAAATATGGCAGCTGTCTTGGCAGGGTTGAAATGTTAAACAACTTGATTATCTGTAATAAAATGAATCAAATTAGAGGTGTGTTTAGCTTTTTTTGTGTGTGTGTTTAGCTTTAAAGTTGTGAGCCAACAATTTGTGAGCTTTTTTTACCTCTTTCATAATTTTTGGCAAATGTTCAGCATTGTTGTATCCACTGTTGCCATGCCTAGCTGTTGAATTTGAGTCCTAGTAAGGATTACAGGTTGGAGATTTGAAAGCAATGAGCTCTGGTAATATAAGTTTCCAAAAGTTTAAGTTTTGCAGTGAGGTTACATAGTTACTTAGTTAGTCAGGTTGAAAAAAAGACACAAGTCCATCTAGCTCAACCAACATCCATCTAGCTCAACCAACAATGGTTAGCCTTCTACAGTATCTTTCTTAAGTTTAGAGGATAAAGCAATACAGTGTCCTCTAATTACAGCCTTATGAGTCTCATATAAGATTGGTGATTTGATTAAGTAATTCTTGAGAAGCCATTTGTTTCCAATTGATCTGTTTTGGGGTTGTACATTGAGTAAAATAGGGACATGATCTGACCATGTTATACAGATTATGTCAGAGAAAACAGAATTTTGAAGAACAATGAGATAAGTGAGAAGACAATCTATTCGAATGTGAGTCATATGTACAGGGTAAAACATATATATTTTCCCTAAGGTATTCATTGACCTCAATAACTCAAAAAGTGCTGTTTAAGGAGTGACTGAAATCTCAAGCGCAAATGTTGTTTGTCTTTGGGTGGATAATTACCTTTTTGTTTAATTATGTCAATGAGAGGGGAGAGGAGGAGATTTTAATCTCATCCAATTAACAGGTAAGTGTGAGAGAGTTAATAGACCTTACTTAACACAGATTTTAAAAAAATAAATCTTGTTTTGTGTTAGATGCGTACTGTATATGTTGTATAAGTGTGGCCAATCCCCAGGAAACATGGATAATGATGTATCTACCCTCTTGATCTAGTTAAGTAGTGTAAGGGATAAGGGGGGTTGAGTATTTAAAATTGCCATTTTATGTCTTTTGGAATAAAAAGAATAAAAAAAAAAAATCAATACCTGCCTTTTCCCAGAGTGTAAGGTAACTGAGTAGCCAACAGGATAACTCTTAGTGGATAAGTTAAAGTTACACTGGGGGGTAGAAATGGGTCTAGACCCATTTAGTATTAGAGTTCAGTCCCTTAACATTAAGGGACATAAGCCTAAGAAATGTATGTGATGCCATTTTGTATTGGTTGAAAAAAAAATATAATAAACGGAGGATGTTTGAATTTTGGTCTACTTTGTCAAAGTCCAGATTGGATACATGGAAGTTGCCTGCAGAGAGGAGAGAGTGGTCTCACCTCCCAATTGAAGATAAGGAGTGTCCGGCATGGAGGGAGATGAACTGGACTGAGAAGGGGGTGGAAGAAGAATTGATGGAAGGAGCAGAGAAGAACATACAAATATTTAACCTCCAGTGCAGTCAATAACATAAAATAAGGGTGCATATATAACTCAACCAAGCTGAAATGCACCAAGTAAATATTAGCAGAGGATCAGAGGTTCTATGTTGTTCCAGAAACTCTGAACCAGAGTAGGGTGAAAAATATTGTATTGATAAACTAACAGTATCCAACACAACAAAGTTGGGGGAGGGGGGGATTGTTTATGGAAGCACTTAGTGCCGGGTCACACTTGTGCGATGCGGGAAGGCTGTGAATTCACAGCCTGTTCCCGCATCGCAAACGCACATCTGGCAGTTCACACTGCCATATGCGATATGCTGGGGGTGTCAATGAAATGTTAACGACACCCCCAGTTTGATCGCATATCGCAGTGCGATCTGACAGTTCGCACGGGATCGGATCGCACAAGTGTGAACCACTGTGCGATCCGATCCTGATGCGGCTAAAAAAATGCCTCATGTGCAACTTTTGTGTGGGTGCAGTGCGAATTTGGCCATACAAAGTGTATGGCTGAATTTGCACCGCACATCCGATCGCATGTAATGAAGGAGCAGTGCGCTCCGAAATTACATGCGATCGCCTCACACGCGGAAGTGTGAACCGGCACTAAATCTCTCTCATCTCCCACCCACCCCCCACCTAAGAACAAATAGCAATAATTACAACTGTAAAGGCATAAAAAGATAGAGGAGGACGGGGATATAAGGAAAACATAGAGCATCTAGAGACAATAACACATATCTGTAATTGTAGCAGTAAAATAAAATGACTCCACTTTGATCAAAGTAGACTCTAGAGCTGAAAAGGAAAACACAATGTTTATTTCAAATAGACTACAACACTACATAACCATATCGTAGGCAAGTCAAGAAGGTCAACAGTCAAGTAGTTGGCTCTAAAAAAAAAAAAAAAAAAAAAAGAGAAAAGCTCCACAAGGTAAAAAAGTCATTCCTGGTGTGAATTTGAAGATCTTGAACACTTATTAGAGGTATCTTTTTGCCAAAGGAAAGGCTCCAGAAAAGGCATTGGAAGTTGTATTGCACAGAGCGGCTACAAGCCTTTTTTTCTTGGGTCCCCCGCTGGGGCTGTCTACATCTCTTCTTCAGTGTCAGCTTCTATAGCAAGCACTTGCTATGCAGGCAGATGTGCGGGCTCACTCCCAAGCTGGCCTGTGTGTGTATATAGACACACATAGCACGGGTTAGCCCAACTCCCCCCTCACTGAATTTTATTGACAGCAGTGAGAGCTAATGGCTCCCACTGCTACCTTTATGTCCAGGGAGGAAAGAGAGAGAGAACAACAATGTTGATCGCAGGCAAAGTGCTGGATCAAGATCGGGCTCATGTTTGTATTTAGGGGAGCTGGGGGCTAATCTTAGAAGGTTTTTTTTTTTTTTTAACTTAGAGTAGAGAATGCATTAAGGTAAAAAAAAAAAAAAAACCCTTTAGCCTTTAGCCTTTACAACCACTTTAACTGTAACCCAATTCAGTTTTTATTTAACATAGTCAAGTACCATGATAAATTGGTTTAATTTAATTTAAATCAAACATCTTGAAATTGCAATTCTTGCAGCCAGAATCATATAGGAGATTCGTTGTTTGCCTTTTTAGGGATTTCAGTACTCATTTTCTAATTCTAATCCAGAACAAGGTTACCTTTGGACATTAACACAATATATGGTACATGGTGCCCACTTGGCCACAATGTTGAAAACGGTCAGACGACACTGCTGGGTGCATTTTCGCAACCCTAGTAGGCACCAGGTACCATCATAGCAATGTTTTGTAATTGGATTCTATTATAGTTGTATTGATAGATACTTTGGGTAAATCGTTATCTATGTCCTGCCAGTCTGATACTGTATGTCTAGCGTGATGCCAAGATCTAATTTCCATTGTTACATGTATGATAGTTTATGATTTGAGTCCAGTAGGAGATTATATAGAATTGCAATAAGGCCTTTAGCCAAGTCTCTGAATTTACAGGATATCGCGAACATGATGAGCAATAAAGGATGGGCAAAATATTTGAGTATGGTCTGAAGATAAATTGTAATTTGATTACACTGGAACAGGGTTGGAAGTAATTGTAAGTCCATTACTCACAGGAAGCCTTTATTTGCTGACCAATAAAATTGACTTGGGGTAAAGCAGGGGTAAATTCTGGATTTTTTTAGGATGGGAGCTAAAGGAGTCTGAGGAGAAAAGGGTTTTCTCCTGGTTCTCTGCCTGTCCCAAGTATGATAATGTAGATAGATAGAAGGGCGCAACTTACTGGGGATCCACATTAGGGCTTTAACATTTTAACCACTTGCTGACTGCACATACTGATAGTACTGTGGCAGTGCGGCTCCCCTGGGTCCAGCGACGTAGACCTACATCACTGGACTGCTAGTGATTACTGCTAGTGTGTTTAGACACAGTGGGAGTCAACCCGTGGGAGGAGCCGCTCCGATTGTGGCTTCCCTCCCCCAATCTTCAGGGAAACGGAGTGAAGACCCGCCTGCTTATGTAAACAAAGCAGGCGGATCTTCTCTGTGACAGACAGGAAAAGATCAGCAGATTCAGCATAGCTGAAACTGCGATCTCTGTGTCTGTCACAGAACCGCCCCCCCACACGTCAGTAAGCATAAGGCTCACATTTAACCCATTGATCACCCATAGGGTTAACCCCTTCTGTGTCAGTGTCATTATTACAGTAACAGTACATATTTTAGCACTGATTACTGTAGTAAGAAAAAACTAATTTGTGAGAATTCATGTGTTGGGAACCCAAACTACATTGAATTCTCACAAGAACAAATGACTGGACTTTCTAAGGCACATCATAGAATGAATCAAAATGACTCTTATGTTAAAAAATATATGTAATTTTATTAGTTGGATGCAGAAAACTACGAAATGAGGGCAAAAGACATATAAATTGTCCTCATTGAGAAATGCAAAACATGTAACAATCAACATGAATTAGCTAAAATCGCATAGCCTAGGACAATTTTTACCCAGATAGACCTAATAGGTGGCTGGGAAAATTGTGTAGGTTATGATGCATTCATAATGCGTTCACAACAATTTTTAAATATTTAGCAGGTATGTGATCATATCTGATCTTTGGGTCGAATTGAACCATCTACTGTATGCAGGTCCTCTGTAAGTAGCTTAAAAAGTGGTGGGTAGTTTACAGAGTCTAAAGTATGCATTTATTGGGTTAAATAAATCCCTATAAGTAAGGCATAAATTTAGTTGCCCATTGGAATTTGATATTACTACATAGCATATTAACCATGAATTGTGGTAAACTATCATTTAAAGAGGAAGTAAACCCTCCTCTGCCACTTTTACCTATAGATAAGCCTATGGTAAGGCTTACCTACGGTACATGTTTAGGAGATATTTACCTTACATGCAGCCATTGACATCACTGGCGCATGCGCTCTGAAGGAATGGCCGCTGGTGCCGTTCCTTCAGAGCCCCGTGCCGTGACCGTCGGCTCCCGCGCGCGTGCTCGGGAGTGACGTCACCGCGGCTCCGGCCAATCAGATGGCCGGATGCCGCGATCCCAGAAGACGGGCGACTGAATATGTCGCCCAACATACAGGTAAGCGGGCGGCACGGCGGGGGGTCGTTCTAAGGTAAGTATTTCATAATGAGCTAGTATGCGATGCACACTAGCTCATTATGTGTTTCTCTTTCAGGGTGAAAAAACATTTTTTTATTGGGTTTACAACCTCTTTAAAGCTACAGTTTTGTTTTGTTTTGTTTTGTTTTAGTAATAAGTCAGATCATTTAAAAAAAAAAAAAAACCTACAATATGCAGTCATTTTAGCAGGTTGAGTATCATTGTGTTTGCAGATTAAATATGCATAAGGACATTATCTGCAAACAAGGAACATTTATATTCTTATTAGTTGCTGAAAATCTATTCTATATTTGGATTAGAGCGTATAGCGATGGTGAGGGGCTTCATATAAAGGGGAGTAAGGGGTATAACAGGAAGCCTTGTTGAGGGACCAAAGTTTTTCTTATATCTATATTTTACATTACTGCATGGTTGATCCTGTGAATGCTGTAATAATAAAGCAGTATTTATACACTTTAATATCCACTGGAAAAAAAGAAAAAGGATTTAATGCACATTGCAACATGTTAAACAGGTCAGAACATTGTATTCTTGAATGACCAGCATGATCTTATATGGGGTTATTACCAGGCCTTTGTGTAGAGCTGTAGTGTACACACATGGGCACTGTCATACTTACTCTGCAGTTCCAGTTTACCCACTCTGCTGGAAATCTGCACATAACCCCCTTACCTTTTTCTTACTTTTTATCTGCTGCTTTCCATATAACGACATCAATCATCTAACTTGCAAAGATAATTTGTTTGATCTGCAAGATAGCAGTCTCTCAGCATGATATTAATGAATTTACTCTTTTTCTAAATATGATTTAGATCAAAAAATGATTTTATTTTAACTGTGCACGCTGATCTGGAACACCCTGAAACTCCTGCCATGTCATTAACAATAAACATTTCAACAGTCATCATTACATGTTTGTGATGGCAGTTTTGTGTGATTTTCCTGAAAACTGACAACATTTAATTAGCAAAATTTAAAATTCAGTTTTATTAAAAGTAAAAGGTTCAAAATATTCATATTTACAACCAGATAATCTTAGAGTCAAGGAGACTAGTTCACATAGACCAAGATCCAAACGTCCTAAATAAAAACACTTGAAAAAAATGACTAAAACTGAACACAGCAGGGGATTCCATTGAAGTATACAAGAGTTGAATCTTGTATTTTTTCAGACCTCTTTCAATGCCAGTTTGCAAGCTTTTGTTTAAAAAGTACAGGTAGCTGGGCACTGCCATGGAGGACATTTACCAATGCAAAACAATCTTTTAAAAAAACTGTTTCCTGTACAGTTGTAAGAGTGTTTTTTACTGCATGTAAGGAACATTAACATGGAGTCCCCTCAAAGAAAGGTGCAGTGAGCATGCACCCCACCATCATAGGCCTAATATATGGTCTTCGATTTACAGAACAGCAGCTGTCATCAGACGTTCTGCAGACTGGAATTAGGCTAGGGCTACCCTGTTTAGGAAAGTTCATTACTACTGGAGAGAATTAACTTTTTGTTGTCAGTCACATTATTTGTAGCATATTGAAATTATTGTGGTGAAAAGGAGATAATTGTCCACAAGTAGCATTGTGTTAAAAAGTGAACAATCATTAGATGTGGTGGCTCTATCAATTTTCTTTGCTTTGTTCTTTTCCCTCTGATTTCACCTGGTGATCTGGCTAATAACACACCTTCTCTATTAGCAAGACACAATTCTGGATAAATAATCACAGGAGGCACAACAGATAACAGCAATGCCAATCTGAGAGGACGGTAGTGTTAAATGTATTAGCAGATTTTAATACACTAAACAAATTGAAGCCAAATTCCAGCCTACACTTTATAATCAGGTGCAGCAATTTTTTTTTTCCTTCTAGGATAGAAGTTTTGCATGAATAAATAAAAGCTGATCATTTTAATCACCCCTGACCTTGTGTTAAAGTGTTTGTTACCCTAAAAAAGAAAAAAGGATCCTGTTCCCTGAAAGCATGAATAACAGCACAGTGCTTGTTCTTTGTAATTTGCCCCCCTGTATCATTTAATTAACCTGGCTGATACTGTCAGTTTCTGCCTTCCCCTCTGTAAACTGACCACGGTTAATCAGAGTCCTGACACTGTGGTCAGTTTACGTGCCTCTGTTATCCGCAGCTCTCCTGTCTCTCCTCTGTTCTCCTCTCCCCCGTCATATCCCCCCTACCTGCATGTCAGCTCTGTGTGTGAGCCACCCCTCCCCTTGTAGCACTGTTCTGAATAGTGCAAACATTACTGCTCACAATCACTGCCAGCCCACTGCTAGTATAACCCATGGTATATACCGCATGCTTTAATGGAACAGGATCATTTTTTTTTTTTTTTAGGGTGGGTAACAAACGCTTTAATACGAGGTCAGGGGTGATTAAAACTATCAGATTATATATATATATATATATATATATATATATAAAGTCGCGCTAAATATAAATAAATGAGAAAAATATCAAATGTCCTTTAGTGAGTCCATAAAAATTAAATAGTGACGTAAAGATACAGGAAATTTTCAGGTGAAGATTCTTGATGGTATTGTACTTACCAGAAAGCCAAATATAAATAGCAGGAAATCAAGGTCAGGATATCTTGATGCCTTTAATCAACGAAAGCCCTTATTAAGTAGCGATGGAGACTCCCAAAAGGTTCATATGCATTAAATTCATAAAATTAGAAAAAAGAACGCAATAGCGTAAAACCAAACAACAAGAGGAAAAATAGAAAATAAGTCGCACTCACAAATAAAAGTGCAATGCCTTCACCAGTGAGTAAACACCAATAAGTGAAGCACATCAAGCACATGCAGGTACTCCTTACCAAAAAATATAAAATAAGTGCTAATTGAAAAATGCCAAGAGGTTGCTGACAGACAAAAGGCCACTGAATCCACCATCTTTGGAGCCAGCTGAATTTCCTATGCCCTTTGGAGTTTTATGTCCAACATCAGAACATATGTTATATGTGCATAACCTCCAGGGATCCGGTAAGAAGCGCTGATATTGGTGGTGGATTCAGTAGCCTTTTGTCTGTCAGCAACCTCTTGGCATTTTTCAATGCCAAGAGGTTTTTTTTTATATTTTTTGGTAAGGAGTACCTGCATGTGCTCGATTCACTTATTGGTGTTTACTCACTGGGGAAGGCATTGCACTTTTGGGAATTGTGATATTTGTTTTGTTATATTATTGTCTTAAAAAAATTAATAAAAAAAATATAAATAAAAAAAAAATGATCAGCTTTTATTTATTCATGCAAAACTTCTATCCTAAAAACCCCTTTAAGTGGTTTGTCTCATCCATGTAAACTGATACATTGTGCTGGAGAGTGGAGAACTTGTGCTACTACCTAATACAGCCATTACATCCAAAAATTGGTAAGCCACAATATATAGTATAAATGTTTGCTTTTAAATTTTAAAACTGCTTTGGCTTTTTGCATCATTTGGCATTTGCTACAGAATTGATGCCCTCAGAAGCTCATAATGTTATCTAATGCAGCTGATAATTTATAATCACAAAGAAAAACATTGTAGCCAGTTCAAAATAAATAAATAAATTAATTACTGGTCACCAGAGAAACTAGGTAGAGAGTTTTTAAGTTATAAAGATTTATCCTGCAAATTTGCTTGTGTGACATACAGTAGGGGTTGATTTACTAAATGAAAATATACTTTGCACTGCAAGTGCACTTGCTCCAGAGCTTATTAAATTAGGTAAAGTTTCACTTTGAAAAGAATACTTAATAACATGCAAGGAGAATACATTTTTGTTTGTACATGATTAGATAATAGAAACCAGCAGTGCTTCTCATCATTTCAGAACTTCCCCCTCAGATCTAGAGCCACTGCATTTAAAGTGCACAGTATATTTGCCTTTAGTAAATCAACCTCCCAGTCTTTACGTTGTGATTACATTACATAAAATGTAATGCTATTTATCTTTGTTAGCTACTGAGAGGCTAGACCAGTGCTTTTTAACCTTTTTTTTAGTCAAGGCACCCTTTAGAACTGTGAACAGTCCCAGAGTACACATGTCTGAGGGTTCATTTACACCAAGGATTGCATTGAAGAATGTGTGCTTTCTTGCACGCTCCTGCACTTCATATTTTTCAATGAGCTGCTCTATAGGTGTGAAACACGCAAAAAGGCGCCATCAGGATTTTTAAAATTGCACAGCACAAAAACAAATGGTACTATGGTAGCACGCGTTTTGACAGACATGAATGTATGCACATTTGCTAAATGTGTGAGGGTGTCAATAGTTAAAGGCAGTGTATTTTTGTGCATTATGGGAAAACATGTGATTTTGCACATTACCATACTGCACCTGGTGTAAACAAGCCCTAAAAAATATAGTATGTGAGGCAGCATTTAGTGGTCTGTAGGTTGTAAATCTTTTCCCCCCAAATTCCCTTCCAAGTACAAATTTCCCCTAATCCCCCTCTTAACACAACCCCCTTAAATCCCTCCTCCTGGCACAACCCCCACAAAATTCCCCTTCCTAGCATAACCCCAAAACCCCCCTTCTACCAAACCCCACCCACATCCCCCTCCTAGCACAACCTCAACATTCCCCTCCAAGCACACCCCTAAATCTCTCCTCCTAGCACAACTTCCTCCCCAAATCTCCCCTCCTAGCACAACTCTCACCCAAAATTCCCCTCCTATCACAACTTTTCCCCAAATCTCCTTCTCCCAGCACAAATTCTGTCCCTACAGGAGTAGTGACAGCAGCAGCAAGGAGGAGAGAGCCGAGAGGTTGTGCTCTCTCTCTCCTTCCCCTTCGCTCCTCTTCCTCCTATATATTCCCATGTAAGCAATCCTCTGTTAACTCCTATGTACACAGAGGAGGCTGAAAGCTCAACCTGAACCTCCTCTTAGCTTTCTCCTCCTCTCTGTGCTATTGACAGCAAAACAGAAAGCTGTGATGGCCACTCACCTGTATCTTACTAACAGATTATGTCATCAATTGCTAAGGACATGCTGGGCAGCCAGAACAGTTTTCTGTTATGCCAACAACAGTACAGAGAGAAGGAGCAGGGAGAAGGTGCAGATTGAGTTCTTTGCCTCCTCTGTGTACACAGGCATTATGGAGAAACGCTCACATCGGGTTGCTCCTGAGCCTGCTTGAGTACTCCTTGCAGTGCAGAAGTTGAAAAACACAGGGTTAGACTGTGTTAGTAGGACTGAAAAATGACTCTATATCAGTGTGTCAGTGAGAGCAAAAACTGCCCCAGTGTCAAGAGAAATAGTGAGCTCTTATAGGTGTCAGCAGGAGTCGGGCCTTATCATTAGTGTCAGTGGGAGAAATAGTTTCCCATCATTGATGTCAGGAGGATTAAGAAAGCCCCCCCAGCATTTGTGTTTAGTGGTAAGTTACCTTTTTGCATTTCCTTCCTGTCTCACACTGCTTTTTTTACTGGCTGGAGGATGTCATATCCAGAACTATGCATGCACTGTAATGTAGGAGGGATCTGCTGCAGAAGGTGGTGGATAACATACATTGCCAGGTGCTGAAATGCTCTTCTGTGTTCAGCCCCTGCTGATATTCTCCATACAGCAGGTCTGCTGTACAATAAGACAGGGACAGTTAAGCATTTAAACAGTGCATGATGCGCTGTGACATGAAATATGTTGGGTAGGGCCAGAACTTGGGTTGCCATCACACCCGCTGATGCCAGCTGTCAGTGAGGTTTTTTTTGCTATTTGAAGGCTTGTGTCATATTTTAGTATTGTGAGTACCTTTCCACTTTTTATACAATAAATACATGTCTAGTATTATTCACACTATGTGCGCCCTTTGTTTTCCTCCTTCTATGGCAGTTGTTTCAGATACTTATGACCCAGTGTTAAAGCATTTTAAACCAATGGATATCATAGGTCGAGATCCACTGGACCGGATTCAGTTTGCCCCGGGACACTAGGAGGTCTCAGTTTACCAAGCATGTTTGATGTCTGTAATTAGGAATCCTTTTGATCTGGTAACAGGCTTTCAGTTTGGTGAAGGGCATGTGTTTATGGTGGATTTTCCAATACCTTCCACGCAGTTTGGTGGCTTTTGGAGTGCATCACTATACAATATAAGAAATGGACTAATTTCTCGCTTTTTTTCTGAATATTTTTGTGTTATATTTGTTTGAGGCACATGGACTACCAATTATTTATTTATATTTAAACTACCACAGGAATTGAAATAAAACTGGTCTTATACTGTATATGGCAAATCTAAATCTACCCTAACTTTTCAGAACATCTGTCTACCCTCAGAGCACACAAATGTATTCAAGTGTATTCAACACACATTATCAGGAGCCAGTGTCATATCATTATTATGTACAGCTAGAACATACGTGTGTCTTGTTGTGTTGCGTGGTGTCATGTCTCTTTGAGGTGGGCAGGGCTGCTGATAAGCCAGTACAACCATCCCTGTTGTACCGGACCCGGCCAGCTTCACTGACAGTTCAGTGGAAAAAAAAAAACAGCTTTCTAATTTACACCCTAGCTCACCCCAGCTTAGTTGCTCCTACTAGCTTAGGGGGTGTTGTAATAATACTATTTCCAGGGCCCCTCTCTGATGGTGGAGGAGGAGCAGTCAGGGGACTTTGTTTTCATTTTCGGGCACATGTGTAATCCATGCCAGGCACTTGCTCTGCTTGATGCTGGCTGCTCTGCTGACAGCTGAAGTCTCGGATACCTATTGCCTTCCCTGGCGGAGTGATCTCACTTGCTTAGCTCCACGCTCAGCAGCTGAGAGTGAGAAATGCGAGTAGCAAGCAAGAGGCAGCTGACAGGTTCCAGAAGGAGTTGGACTTGTGTGTTGAAGAGCACATATAAGCTGTTTAGTACGTTTTTTGTTTTTTTTACAAATTAATTAACTTTTTTTTTTTGCCCACGGGTTTTCGTGTTTTTCTTTTTTAAACTATATTGTGGCATGGAGGAGGGGTCTTAAGTAAATAATTAATTCTTTAACTACTTGCCGACCAGCCGCCACAGTTACACAGATATCCTGTTCCAGCGGGAAAGCCAAAGGACGGCTTGGCAGCCACAATTGGGGCCGGGAACCCCCGATTGCTCCCCGTGAAGAGAGAACAGCGGTCTGCTGTTGTAAACACAGCAGACCGTTGTTCTCTCAGCTATCAACACAGAGCCCCTGTGATCCTCCTATTTAGGAACACATGTCTCTGTATTGATATTACAAGTCCATCCCACATACAGTTAGAAAACACCCCCTAGTCTCACACTTAACCCTTTGATTGCCCCAGGGTTAAACCCTTCTCTGCCAGTGTCATTATTACAGTAACAGTGCATATTTTTAGCACTGATTACTGTAGTAATGTCACTGGTTCCCCCAAAAGTGTCAAAAATGTCAGTTAGGTGTCCGATCTGTCTGCTGCAATGTCGCAGTCCCACTAATTACTAGTAAAAATAAATAAATAAATAAAAATGACATAAATCTTTCCCCTAGTTTGTAGACGCGATAACTTTTGCACAAACCAATCAAAATACACCTATTGGGATTTTTTTACCAAAAATATGTAGCAGAATACACATTTTTTGTTTATAGCACAAAAAATAAAAATTGCACAGGTGATCAAACACCACCAAAAGAAAGCTCTATTTGTGGGAAAAAATGGACATCAATTTTATTTCAGTACAGTGTCGCACGACTGTGCAATTGTCCGTTAAAATAATGCAGTGCCGAATCACAAAAATTGGCCTGGTCATTAAGGGGGTAAATCTTTCCGGTCCAGAAGTGGTTAAGAGACCCTGTCATGTAGAAAAACACTTGTGTGAGCATGCTTTAATAAAATGCACATAAATACAGTAAACAGATTGTACGTTTACAAAGTAAGACATGATCACCTCTTGACATCATAACCCCTTCCCAGACATCTCAGCCTTTTCACTGGATCTTAAGGCAGGGGGCAGGACAGGGCCACCAATAAGCCAATAAAACTGACCCTGTTGCCCGGCTTCATCAGCTCAGCAGGGGGGGCCTGGGCAGCATCACAGACAGTGCATTGCAGAAAAAAGGCTTTCTAAACTTCACCCCCACTCGGCCACTCCTACTAGCTTATGGGGGGGGGTTGTATTACTATTTCCTGGGCCTCTCTCTGATGATGGGATAATAGAGCAGTCAAGATACTTGTGTTTTTTTTTTTTTTTTTTAAATTTTGGGTGCTCCGCATATTGCTCTGCATATTGCTGGCTGCTCTGCTTAAGTCCCCGCTGCTTGCCGCTGCGACTGTCCTAACCCTTCCCTGGTATAGTGATCTTCCTCCACTCAGCTCCACCCTCAGTATCCAAGACTAAGGGGTTTTTGAGAGGCTGGCGGGTGGCAGGCAGCAGCTGACAGGGAGCAGGAGGAGCCAGACTTCATCATGGCTGCCTGCAGGAAACACGACCTTGAAATCACTCTGAAAGCCCGAGCAACAGTGCTATGGCCAGGAAGGGGACTGTAGTAAGCCCTAGGAGAAAAAGCACATAGGAATGCCCATAAAGTGTAGAGTGGCAACTGAAAAAATTGCTAAATGTATATGACGTTATGTCATGAAATGTCATCAGTGCATCACAAAAATAGGACAAAATAAGGCATCATTGTCTCATGTAGTAACAGACAACACGGGCCAACTCCCTATGATGTAAGTCTCATTTCCTGGCTGTGAGCCTCCAAGGAAACCTTGCCCCAAGGGGCAGTGCACGGTATAATAGTGCTTGGAGGGATCGTGGCTTAACCAGCCGTTTTGCTTAAACAGCAAATAACAATATAAGGTAGGATGTGTTGGGGGGATCCGGGCTTACTCTTTTTCTTTTTTTTTTTTTTTTCTTTCTTGAAAAAGAGTGACAAGGGCGGCAATGTAGTCCTGCTTTCTGAGGCTTCCTATGAAATGGAAGCAAATAGACTTCTCTCAGACCAATCCACCTATAATAAACTTAAGGAGACCCCCTTTCCTAAAGTCCAGGCTAAACTGAATGAAAAACTTAAATTTGCTAGAGAAGCATGCCTTATCACGAATAAGGAGCTAAAATTCCTGAAGGTGACTGACTACAATACCCCCACTTTCTATATAATCCCGAAAATACATAAGAACTTACGGGACCCCCCTGGGAGACCCATAGTCTCAGCAGTAGGGGGTCCCCTGGAGAAAGTGGGGAAATTTCTTGACTCTCTCATCAAAGAGCTAGTCTGTGACTTACCCTCGTATGTCAGGGACACGGGTGACGTTTTGAATAAAACCCGGGACTTACACTTTGAAGGGGAAGTGATTTTGGTAGGAATAGACGTGGAATCTCTATACACCTCCATCCCCAACGCCTGGGGCATACTAGCCACCTATCACTTCCTTGAGAAAAAGTTCCCCATGTGTGCAGCACAAAATGAATTCTTTGTGGACGTCTTGGATTTTGCACTGTCCCACAATTTCTTTCAGTTTGCGGGCAAATACTATCAACAAATCAGAGGCACAGCTATGGGGGCACCTTGGGCCCCCTCCTATGCCTGCCTGCATCTGGGATTGTGGGAGGAAGAGACAGTATACACCTCGTCTATGTACCAGAGCCATGCACTCACATGGCTTAGGTACATAGACGATGTGTTGGTGGTCTGGAACGGCACAATAAATCAGCTCCAAGAGTTTATGACCGAACTCAATAATAATCCCCGGAATATCCACCTTACCTACACCTGGAATAAGGAATGTATCTCATTTCTTGACCTAAAAATGAATCTGGAGAATGGGAGATTAGTCACTTCCACATTTAGGAAACAAACGGCTGCTAATACTCTTCTTAGAGCTGACAGCCTACACCCCACCGCTCTGAAGAGGGGCATTCCGGTTGGTCAGTTCATAAGACTGAAACGCAATTGGACCAAATACAGTGAATACATTAAAGAGGCCAAAAAACTTTACCAACGATTTAGAGAACGGGGATATTCCCACCGCATCCTTCGCAGAGCCAAAAGACAAGCCGGCCAAAGAACACGTGACCAACTCCTTACACCCAACCCCAAGATTAATTACCAAACAATGACACCACCGAGACTAATCACCAAATTTGGTACCCAATGGGGTGAAGTACGTAGTATCCTAGAACGACATTGGCACGTGTTACAAAACACTGAAAGATTGAAGAAAATCGTGGGCCCAAGACCACTTCTGGTGGCCAGGAGAGCCAAGAACTTAAGTGATCATCTGGTGCACTCAGAATTCACTAAAACTCAATCTCATGGTTACTGGCTGTCAGACCTACCCAAATTTAAGGGTATGTATCCATGTGGACACTGCCACATATGCAAATATGTGGAAAAAAGCTCAGTCTTCTTTGACTCAACTGGCAAGAAAGAATTCAGGATAACCTCCTTCATTAATTGCAGTACATCAAAACTCCTATACCAGATTACATGCCCATGTGGCAAACACTACATAGGCAAAACAAAATGGACTCTGAGAATCAGGATAGGGGAACATTTAAAAAGCATAAGGCTGAAGGAGGACACCCCACTTGCAGAGCATTTCAATGAATATCACGGAGGTAACCCCAGGGGCCTGAGAGTCAAGGGGTTCTGGGCCCTCAACATTTCACCCCGTAGGGGTGACTTTGACAAAGCTCTCCTTCGGGCTGAAAAAGCCTGGATTTTCCGGCTTTCCACACTCACACCATATGGGCTCAACAAGGAACTAAGCCTTAAGGTCTTCCTGGACCCCTAACCATAGCCTCTACCCTCTATATCCTCATTATCAGGTTATGGGACCTGTAATAGCTATGGTTAAATCTCCTTTACTTCAGGAGTTGTTTGCCCCCTGTCCCCTTTAGACAGGGGCCGTGTTCAAAATCGCATCATTATTTTCATCATCTGTATATTTTTTCCGCCATCTTGAGTATACACATTATAGGACAGTATACCCCCTACTCAACTATTAGCACGGTTTAGGCCATCTGGCTGTATTTAGAATACCACTTTCTGCCATGATGACCATGCTCTGCATTAGAGTTGTACCCCAGCTTATGCCAATTCTAAGTGGGAATATGTATCTACCTTAGTGTTTATTTATCTACTTATTTTATACACTAAATGGTTATTTATTAACTTGGTCATTGCTAAGCAGGAGTATAAGCTACATAGACCCCGGAATTGTGTTTTGTGAGATGGACTTGTCCCCCCCCCCCCTCCCCTGCACTGGATTTTTATTACCCTTCACCGCCAGGTCTTTTATATGGTCAAATTTGACCGACATCGGGAACAAATACCAGATTGTACCGTTGTGGTAATGTGGTGGAAGTACCACATTTATACCACCAGATGGCCTCAGTCTAAACATTCCCGGGAACATCTAATTGCTGATTGCTGTCACCATGGTTACAGCCTATATAAACGAACCCCGGAGAACGTGATGACGTCCTGAGGAAGCGTGCGTAAGCACGCGAAACGCGTCAACATCACACGTTGACGCCCCGCCCACCCTTCGTCCCCGCAGGAGATCGCACTTGACTGGCTGAACACATCCACCACGACCCGGAAGCAGCGCCGGGATTGCACCCGGATACGGAACTGAGTCTGCCCCTGCAGCTTCCTTGACGGTGAAGGCTACAACGCCACTGGTAGTAACAAATCCATCGGACAGCCGAATAATCCTTCATCTGCTTCTGCTACCCCTGACTGTGACCTAAGTGCGGAGCACGGTACCTCCATCCTTGTAATCTCGGATGAGAACGGGTGATATCTGGTAAGACCAACACTTCTTATTATACATATCCAACTTTGGATCACCAGTTAAGTATGGTCGCTACACCTCATCCCCGATACCCTTAGCAACTCCAGCCAATGGTCTGACTGGGACTTCTCTTATGCAGACTAAATACTTATGAGCCGTCCCAGTACTGCCACGTTTTGGATTAGCCAGCCAGCAAGCAAGCATCTCTGGCGATCAGCCACCATTTGGGACTAATTTATAGTCCTTTTTCTACCTACACGGGAGATCTCTTTCAGGAGACAAACATTCACTCATACTGCTGTTTAAGCAAATTGGCTGGTTAAGCCCGGATCCCCCCAACACATCCTACCTTATATTGTTATTTGCTGTTTAAGCAAAACGGCTGGTTAAGCCACGATCCCTCCAAGCACTATTATACCGTGCACTGCCCCTTGGGGCAAGGTTTCCTTGGAGGCTCACAGCCAGGAAATGAGACTTACATCATAGGGAGTTGGCCCGTGTTGTCTGTTACTACATGAGACAATGATGCCTTATTTTGTCCTATTTTTGTGATGCACTGATGACATTTCATGACATAACGTCATATACATTTAGCAATTTTTTCAGTTGCCACTCTACAATTTATGGGCATTCCTATGTGCTTTTTCTCCTAGGGCTTACTACAGTCCCCTTCCTGGCCATAGCACTGTTGCTCGGGCTTTCAGAGTGATTTCAAGGTCGTGTTTCCTCGACTAATCACACCAAGCCCGTTTACAACAGTGCCTTACTGGGACTGGGTGGGTGGGGACCTCAATGTGTTTTATTGCTGTCTGTACCACCCTGACCCCCTAGGGGTCCACGGAGTCAATCAGTTCACCTGATGAGCTTCCACACCTCTTTTACTGATTAGAATTACGTGTATATATTTTTCATGTGTGTACATCTTCACCAATAAAGCTTTTTTGTCTGCACCTATATCCCTGTGAGCCCCTCATTGCAACCATTCACGGAGGGAAATCCTTGTCCCTCCACCTCCTAACCTTTTTTGTTACTATAATGCTTCTGATCTTAACCTGCGCTGTGTGTTAACATAAGACTTTTTTCGCATGGGGGGGCGGAATTATCAAATTTATTAACAGGCTGGAGAAAGATGCATTTTACTTGAAGACAAACCTGTACTTTGTTTGAAGGCTGGGTCTGGGGCAGGGCCAGGGGTGGGGTTGAGGGTGCAGCTGAAGGGGGGCCCCATCAGGTAGGCTGTACGGGGCCCCATGAATTTTATCAATGGCCCTGGAGGTGGGGATTGCCTGGAAGTGAAGTTTTCTACCACAGTTGCAGCCATCAATGGATTTTATATATTTATGAAAAAAGAAGACATGCTTTTGGGGCGTTCTTACTTATAAGGTGATGTAAATATCACAAATACAATATTTACAATTGGGATTAGCTGCCATGAGTGATGAATCAGAGATGACTTTATCATATTTATTACATGTTACCACAATCTTTTCTTGCTTGGTGTTTTTATATACGCTACTGTATATTTTACATTTGTATTTATTTTTGATTTCTATTGGAATGAATGAGTCATCTTATATATTTTTTATTTCTATTGGAATGAATGAGTCATCTTATATGAGTCCTCTTTTGGCTCTGTCTGTTGCAATGGTTCCACCCACCGAGGAAGAAAGTGGGTGGTGAGCATTTTTATGTGAGTAGATATAAAGGATGGTTGCCCTAGATGAGTTTAGTTCTGAAGAAGGGATCATCATGACACTTTAGCCTACCTATGCAATTGATATTTTGGGCCCCCCTGCTGAAGCAATTAAGATTGTTGCACCCAATTTAGATTTTTACAGCTAGAATGCTCAACTGATGCTGACCTCTTCAGACAGGGGAATATTAACAGGAAAACTGTGAAAACAAAGACAAATCCAAAAAACTGATTTCCTTGGTACTTTATGTAAAGGATAACTTAATGTTATGATTATTTGTATTGAATGTTGTCATGAATTCCTCCAAGGATTCAAGGTCTTCCCTCCAGATCAGCAGGATATCATCAATGAAGCATTTGTAAAATGCCAAATTACTCCATTGTGGACTATAAATAGCGTCCTGTTCCCACTTTGTCATAAACAGGTTTGACAAGCTTGGGGCAACTTTAGCCCCCATTGCCACACCTTTCTGTTGCAGATAGAATGTATTATCAAACCGACAGAAATTGTGTGTCATAGCATAATTTAACAACTCCAAAATAAATTCCTTCTGCTATTTAGGGATCTCTGCAGATTGCTACACATACTATTTAACCACTGTCATCCCATCTTTATGGGCTATGTTGGTGTAAAGAAAAGAAATGTCTGCCATGACCAGAAACATGCCCTCCTCGACCTCAAAATCCGTTACTTTGTTGAGTACATGTTTCATATCATGCAGATAAGCAGGAGTTTTTATCACCAGCTCTTAGAGGAATTCAATCTATATATTCCCCCACCCTTGCAGTAAGGGACCCAATACAACTAATAATGGGTCTGCCAGGAGGATTATTTACATTCCTTATGTATTTTCAGAAGACAATACATTACTGGGATTCTAGGTGCTGTAGGTAACATGTAGCTCTCTTCTTTTTTATTTAGGATCCCCTTTTTGTTCCCTTTCTCAACTAGTTGTTTTAACTCTTTTAAGTAACTTAGGTTAGAGTCCTTCCTCAACAGTAGGTAGATTTCCCTATTATCAAGGATATTATAGATCTCTTGTACATACTTAACCTTGTCCATAATTTCCACTGCACCTCCCTTATCCGCTGGAAATATTACCAGATTTTTTGTTTCCCAAAGACTCTTCATCCCAGGATATAATTTTTTTCTTCTTGTACCTTTTTAGTATGTAATGCATCACAGTCACTTATCACCAATTCTTTGAATACTATGATATATGAATGACTATTATTCCTCGGTGGGTTAAATAGTGAGGCGTTCGTCAAATTAGAATATGCTTCAATGATTATCATGTGACTTGTTCAATCAATATTAAAGGTGCTACCTCTGAAGACGTCACAGGAAGTGACTAAACGCAAAAGGTTGGAACGCACAGCGTGATGCCAGCTCTGCAGGTGGAACGCAAGCTGGAATCTCCGCTCGCCACTCTTCATGTAGCGTGTACTAGTTTACATTGTCACGATTACCGCATACCTACTTGCTTTTAATTTTTACCCGTGGATGGGAAATAAACTCTTTAAATCTTACCACACTATCTGAAGTATTTCTTTTTATACAATGGCCCTATACTGATGCAGGGAGAGGAAAGAAGAAATCAACCACTACCCTTACATTGGAGCGCCACGGGGGGACCCACCCTGGCCTGGGGGCCAAACAAGCGTGAGTGGTCTTGGTGCTATAAGGCATATGAGACCCACTACATGCGGTAAGTTACCCAACTTTACCCATACCACGGCAGAGAGGAACCTGTGCCACTTACATGTCACAAGGCGGATTGGATTAGATCCACACTGAGCACCTGCACTTTGATTGTATGGGATGAGCATATTTTGCACAAAGAAAAATCCTTTTGAACTCTGATCACGACAATCACTTTATTTATGGACTTGGAATAACCCAAATGGGACACTTGCACTTATAATTTAACCACTTTAATACAGGGCACTTCCCTTCCTTCCTGCCCAGGCCAATTTTCCCCTTTTAGCGCTGTTGCAATTTGAATGACAATTGCGCGGTCATGCAACACTGTACCTACACCAAATTTAATGTCATTTTCCCCCCACAAATAGAGCTTTCTTTTGGTGGTATTTGATCACCTGTGCGATTTTTACTTTTTGCTAAACAAATAAAAAAAGACCGAAAAGTTTGAAAAAAAAAAGTTTTTTTGTTTATGTTATACAATTTTGTAAATAAATAAGTTTTTTCCTGCACTGATGAGCACTGATGAGACTGCACTGACAGGCACTGATGGGGTGGCACTGATGGGGTGGCACTGATGGGGTGGCACTGATAGGCGGCACTGATAGGCGGCACTGATATGCGGCACTGATAGGCACTGATATGCGGCACTGATAGGTAGCACAGATATGCAGCATTGGGGGGCACTGATAGGCGGCACTGCTGGGCACTGATAGGCGGCATTGATGGACACTGATAGGTGGCACTGATGGGCACTGATAGGTGGCACTGACGGGCACTAATGGGCACTGATAGGCGGCACTGGTGGGCACTGATGGGCACTGATGGGTGGCACTGATGGGCGGCACTGATGGGCACTTATGGGCGGCACTGGTGGGCAATAATGGGCACTGGTGGGCGACACTAAAGGATAGCAATGATGGGCACTTGTGGGCAGCACTGATAGGGAGGACACTGGTGGGCATCACTGATGGGGAGGGCAATGGGGGGCTCCCTGAGCCCTGATTGCCATCCCTGGTGGCCATAGTGGGCATCCCTGGGGTCATAGTGGGCATCCCTGGGGTCATAGTGGGCATCCCTGGTGGATCTAGTGGCATCCCCCCCGAGGGTCTGCACTGGTAATCAATGATCTGATTACCAGTGCCGACCCCCCCCCCCCTGTCAGGGGAGCCGCAGATCGGCGCTCCTTTGCTCGTGCCTGTCAGGCATGAACTAAGGAAAGCCGATCATCGGCTGTTCCTATTTACTATGTGACCAGCCGTGATTGGACACGGCTGATCACATGGTAAAGAGCCTCCGTCAGAGGCTCTTTACCTAGATCGGAGATGCAGGGTGTCAGGCTGACACCTCGCATCACCGATCGCCGCTCTGCGCGCCCCCGGGGGGCACCCAGAGCTGTGTTATCCTGCCGCCGTCATATGACGTCCGGTCAGGATAACACAACCACATTCCCGCCGTCAATTTGTAATAGGGCGGGCGGGAAGTGGTTAATAATCTTCCATCACTATATTTTGTACAATTCATTTATTTATTAAATTGGAATATTGTATTAGATATTTATTATTCAGTTGATGTGTATATTGTCCAAAATTGCAGTTATTATTCAGCTCACTATTTAGTTGATGTATATTTATTTATTTTATATTGCAGTGATTTATTTATTGCACTTAGCACCTCTAATATTGATTGAACAAGTCACATGATAATCATTGAAGCATATTCTAGAGTTGAGAACATGATTTAGCAAGCGCTGTAGGTAGCCATAACCCCAGGGCTATTACCAACATTTCCTATGTTCCATTCTATAGCTGCTATTACACACCATTAGGCGCGGGGGATATTGGCATATTTTTTCAATAGTTCCTCAAATTAGCATATCTGCAATGGGAGACCTCCCTATCATAACACAATTTTGCACAAAAAATCTTTTAATACTCAATTTGTGTGTAAATTTATGTACATGTATAAACGTCTGAAACTTGTTAAGCCTCATTTTAGGTGGAAACTTCAGACCCTTATTGAGGACAGATAACTCTTCAGGTTTCAGTAGAGTTGAACTTAAATTAAATATCCCATTGGTTACTTCCTCATTTTTTTTTATCAATCCTTCTTCCTCCTCTCTTATGACCGTACTTCTTTTCCTGGTTCCTCTCCACCCTAATTGTTGTTATTTCCATGGTTGTGGATAGTTTGAGGTGAAATTTTGGGGGTATTGCGAGCTTCCTCTCCCTTCCCTCCAACTGTCTCTCTCAATATGGTCTCTTCTATCTTTCCAACCAA